>NC_053430.1:4675131-4804037 GCF_007990345.1 Gossypium hirsutum | reverse complement strand
TTGGGTTGGAAAATCATTTGAGCACTAAATTTTCCAATTTGCAGCGACGTCTCGGATGTAAGGCTTAGGCTAGCAGTTGACGACTAATCTTTTAAAACATGAGTACTCTTACAGTACTGCCTGTAGTGCTTGTTCCTTACAATTTGCCTCCATGGATTTGCATGAAGCAATCTTCTTTTATATTATCTATGATTACCCTGAGAGAAAGGTCCCTGGAAATGATATCGAACATTTATTTGCAGCTACTTATTGAAGACGTTAAAACAATTATGGTCGGGGTTGAGACATATGATGTATCGAGAAGAGAGAACTTCAATTTACGTGTAACTTTTTATGGACAATTAATGATTTCCCGACTTATGCCAATTTATCTGGTTGGAGTACCAAAGAATGTTGCTTGTCCTTGTTGTGCTGTGCAAACATGTTTGAAATGGTTATATAATGGGAAGAAGTTTTTATAATGGGGCATATCGGTGGTTGGATGAAATCATAGATTTTAGATTTCAGAGGACTTATTGACGGTACTAGAAGAGTTAGAGAACTCCTGAAAGACATTGGATCGAAATCTTTTCATGTTAAAAGATATAATCAGTTAGGGAAGATGAATCAACCATCCAACATACAAACAAGGAAAGATCGAGGGATAAATCTGATCCTGAATCTATGAAAGGATGATCCTAATGAGGCGGACTTGTGGAAAAAAAGTATTTTTTTTGAGTTACCTTATTGGGAGCATCACATTTTACGACACAATCTTGATGTCATGCATATTAAGAAGAAATTTGCGAGAAACATCATCGGAAACAATTTTGAATGGTCGATGGAAAAGCAAAAGACAATCTTCAGAGTCGACTTGATTAGTTGACATGGAATTTAGACGTGATCTTCATCCCAAGTAACTTCCGAATAGGAAATCGGTTACAAAAGCTCCATTTTTGCAATGCCGAAGGAGAGAAAGAAGTGTCACAACGGTGTTGAAGGATATAAAGGTCCCAGATGCATATGCATCAAATAACTCGATGTGTGAGTCTTAAAGATAAAACTTATTCTTTAAATCACATGATTATCAATCTTAATCAAGATTTACTGCATTTGCTTTAACGGTCTGTATGTCAAAAAAGGTACGTCCTTAAATGAACTTTCCAATATAATGAAAGTTATTTGTGGCATAAGTTTTGGATGTTTGAAGAACTTGGAAAGTATAGGATCGAGCCACTTTGACTTTATGCAATTTGGAGAAGATTTTCCACCTTCCTTTTTCACTATTATGGTGCACTTGGTTAATCCATCTCCCTCGGTGAAGCAATATTTGAAAGACCGATTTTTCCTATCGATGGATGTATCCTATAGAAAGGTGCTACATTTATTTGTAAAGTATTCATTCATTCACCTCTATACATTTAGTTACAACTTTTGATAATGTTTATATCGTTTTAGGTTCCTACAAATTGAAGTCTTATTGTTGAAATAAGCGTTATCTGGAAGGACAATTGCTGAAGACTATTGGCAGAGGAGTGTATGACCTTCTATTCTAGATATTTAGAAGATGTTGAAACAAGATTGAATAGACTAAGTAAAATGTTGGGCTCAATGATCCAACTTTGCCGAAACTTATTTATTTCAAAGTTATGGAGAACAATGGTAAGTTGAAATTCAGAATTAGATGAAAGATCTTGGGTACAATTACATAGATATGTTATTTTTCACCACGATTCAATTGAACCATTACGCAAGTAAGTTCTAGAATATGATAAATATTCATATTTTTTATTTGTTTATTTTCTAACCAATTAAACCTCTTTTTAACATAGTGAGCAAAACAAATCTTGAGATTCCATTCACGCTCCCGAAGATTACAACAACGAGAATTAATAAGTTATTCACAAAATCTTTCCATAAATGGTTAAGCCAAACGGTATGCAACTCAACCTTTTATTGACAAATAATAATGTTTTCTCATAACATTTATAATTACACAATTTACTTTCGATTCAATAGTTTGGAGTGGGAAGGACATTAATGACGAAGTTAAATGCTTTCCTAAGGCCCGAATAGAGTAGTAAAAAGATATAGTGCCTTCATCATCAATGGATTCAATTTTTATACAAAATATCGCGAGAGATGAGGAGAACTCAAAATTGTGGAATAGTTGTGAATTCTTCAATTACAAGTTATGCTAGTGCTAGGGACAGTAATCCCGTTGAGGGAGATGTGGAGTATTACGGACTTCTTACTGATATTATTGAGTTAGATTACTATGGAAAATGGAAAATTTTTTTTATTTCGATGTGATTGGGCTGATGTTAATTACTGCTCGTGGAATTAAAAACGATCAATTGGTTTTATAATGGTGAATTCTCTCGATTGATTCATACTGGAAGAACAATTGATAGATGAGCCGTATGTATTTTCTTCTTAAGTAAAACAAGTTTTTACTTGAAAGATCAACTGATGAGGGTTGGTACGTTGTACTCTGAAACACCCCTAGAGACTTGTTGACATGGGCAATGGAAGTAGAGATGACATCATCGAAAGATCAGAAACTTTGACTTTTCCAAAACAAAACTTAAATGAAAATATCCCTAGTAATATACACAATTTCAATGGGTCGTTAGGATGTGGATGAAGATATTTATAATTATGATGTAGTAAGATTTTACGATTTTTTAATTATATGTAATATTAATTTTAATCTTGCTCATGTTATATATTTAACTATTTTATATGTACTATTATTGTTGTAATTTGTTAATAAAATTTGAACTATTTTATGTGTATTGCAGGAAAAATGCGTAGAAGAAGATTACGAGATTTAAGTATTGTCCAGAATACTCAAATTCGGAAGAAGCAAATAGTGAACAGCAGACAGTTATTGGATCTTCGAATGTGCCGGAGACACTTGACGAGCCTGCAGAATTTCAAAGTAATGTTTAGTTTATTTTACATGTGTGTTGACTTTTATATTGATTTATTTTTTATTTTTAATATAAATAATAACATACCGTTTTCAGCTGAAAGTGGTGGAATGCGCAGAGGTCGAGGACGTACGCTACTTAAAGATTTATATGACTTAAATCCTGTCAAGCATGTCAAAGCAAGTAGAAACAGTCATGGTCAGCCTGTTGGATCTGAAGCTCGACTTTTAACAGGCTATTTGGGCATTATAGCACGAAATGTCAATATGTTGCCATCAACTACGAATCATGCCATCACATGCCTGATAGTAACAAAAATCAAGCTCTCGATAATATTAAGGTAACAAAACATCTAATTGTTATTTATAATACTTTGGTTTAAGTTTCATTTATATTTACATTCTAAACTTGTGTTTTTTAGGAGAGATTTACTTTAGAGGTCTCGGATGACTATATCAAGAAGGCATTGGTAAAAAGTGGAGAGACCATAAAAGCACTTGAAAAAACAATATTTTAAGAAAGAATAAGCCTCGAAGAAAAATTATGAAATGTCCCGCCGGGAATGCTGAGGTACCAATGGGAAGATGCGATTAGATTCTAAAATTCAAAGAAAGGAGAGGTATTACGTACTTCCAAATTCTTATAAATTTTTCAGTATATAGTGTTTACTATATACGTAATAATAATTACATTATGTAGGACCGTGAGCGAGTTGGAACAAACAGCAGGCAAAAACAAAATTCACGCACACGACAGGGTCGAGAAGTTTTGCTTCTGTAACTGAGGCTGAGGTATTATGAATTTATTAATTCTATCAAATATTAATGACTTTCTACTATTAAATAATATTTTTACTACTATATTGTAGAAAGTCTCGTTTGGTCAAAAGTTGGACACCTTCAGCTTTTTGAGATTATGCATAAGAAGAAAGATAGATCTCCTATGACATCCGAAGCTGGAGAAATTATGGTATATTTACTATAAAAATTGATTTATTATAAATATTTATAATGTTTAATTATAATGGTTTAATTCGTCGTTAGTAGTTTTAAATAATGTTAAGTTATGTTGCATTCCTTTTTATTATATATTTCGTTTCTAACTCTTTGATTGATTTATTAGGAGAAACTAAAGGAGAAAAGACGGAGTATGAAGCGATTGTTTCGACTGATAGTTCTGTTAATCTTGAGAACATTGATAACATAATTATTACTGAGTTTTGGGTCCTGAAAATCATAGTCGGGTTCGATTTCAAGGATCTGGTGTTATCCCGATCCAATATTTTGGATCCGGCTCCCAACAATACATGCCTTACGGGAGTCAAGCTCAAGCTGAAGTTCAGAGGTTAAGAGACCAGATAGCTCAGATGCAAGCGAGCACAGTTGAGCAAATTGTTGAGGTTGAAAGAAAATATGAAGAACTCCAGCAACGACTTAGAGCGGATGCAGTAGCGAGGAAGGCAGCGGCAGCAGGGAGGGAGGTAGCTGCAGCAGCGAAGGAGCAGAGCAGCAGCGATGGTAGCAGAGCAGAGCAGAAAGTATGATGAGCTCCAGCTACAGCTTTAGCATATGATGCGATGTTTCAGCAGTCGCAAACCGCCATCTTAGACATTTGTTTTCTCGTTGTAAGAATATTTTTAACATTGTCACATTTAACATTATTGTAAGAATATTTTGAGTTATACTTCATTTATTAATTTACATCATATATCTTTCGTTGAATTTGAAGTATCATTTAGATTTAACGTTTTTTTGTTGTATTTTTTATGCTACATTTGCTATTTTTGGTTGGATTCAATGTTATATTTGTTGTTTTTGGTTGGATTTAATGCAAGAAGGGTTGGATATTGGTGAAAAATGTATATTGCAAATCTGCCAAAATTAGCAGCGTTTGTAACAAAATTTTCGTTAAAAGCCATAACTTTTAGCAACGTTTCACCCACAAGCGCCGCTAAAAGCCATGACTTTTGACGGTGTTTCAGGGATTTCAACGACGCTTTTCCCACAAAAGCCCTAAAAGTTATGATCTTTTGTGGCCTTTTTTTCAAATAAACGCCGCAAATTATTGTGGTGTTTTCTATAGCGACGCTTTTTGCAGCGCTTGTGAAAACACCGCAAATAGTTCTAGCGATGTTATATTGATATAAAAAAATTTGGACTGGTGCTTCATAATCATTGATATTAATTATTTTTACATGATAGTTAATATAACCATTACTAGGTATAAATAAGTTCTATTGTAAATTCATGTTGAATTTTTTAACTATTTGTTTTAATTTATTTTGTAGACTTATGTTAATTTCTTATCTTTGAATTTTATTAAAATATTTCTGCAATGAACTATTTATTATAAAAATCACTACACCATAAAAAAAAGCACTTAGTCCCTAAATGTTAGGCATACAAGTAGTAGCTACTAAAGCATAATTTAGACCACAACAACCACACTAGAACATTCACTACAACAAATTGACTTTTAGCGACGTTTTTGCAAGCGCAGCAAAAACTTCACTAAAGTTTGCGGTGTTTATCTAAAAATGCCGCAAAAGGTCATGACCTTTAGCGACACTTTTTCCACAAACGCCGTAAAAGTCATGACTTTTAGCGTCGCTTTTCCCACAAGCGCCGCTAAAGATCATGACCTTTAACGGCGCTTCTCCCAAAAACGTCGCTAAAACAAGTCGTGAAATACAAAATAATATTATAAAATATTATAAATGAAAAATAAAAAATTAAATTCAATATAAATATATATCCACCAACAGTAAGTTATCAATAACAATCAAACAAAATACCGCACTTATCATACTACACCAGAAATCTAACAAAATACAAATAGAACAAAATAATGATAGAATGCACACTTTAAGATCAACAGTTAGCTCAAACAAGTCGTCACTATGCATGAATTCAGCTAATATTCCTGGACCATGCATCCAACAAAAACTCAAACCTGAGAAAAAGAAACAAAAGTTAATGAATGACATACGAAGGCAAAAACCAACCAAAATAACAGAATCAGATTCCAGTTATTATGAAAGTAAATAACTTATCTTAAGATAAGGTTCTTCTAAATTCAGAACCCTAAATCAAATTAATAATAAAATATGCAATTAACAAGTCAACGTTAACGCCACATATAACATCAAATTGCACAACTTAATATACTCAATACATTAACATAAATAACATCACATTGAACAATGAATTTAACACATTCAAATAGATCAATTTTAAGCTCACTAATGGTTAATTTAGCATGTGAACAGCATATAAATGTTTTGCACTTACAGCATGGTTTAATCAACTTCAAGTAGGAAATTAAATGCTGCAAATTTCCAGCATTCAAAATCATATATAGACAACATTAATATGACATTTTCGAGCACCTTAAAGACACATTTGGAAAATTTGAAGAACCATTTGAACAACCACATTCGAACATCTTAAAGACAACTAAATTTTGTCTTGTTTTGGACAACCTTACAGGTCAGCAAGGCATGTGTTAAACCACGCCTAACATGTTTATTTCATCATGCTTTGAACAACAATAAACAACCATTAAGCATTATATTAAATCAACTCTTCAACACATTCGAACAACATAAAATACATCATTCGAATATCATAAATCACAACTTTCAGACACCATAAATTGCAACATTTAACACCTAAATTTTCAGCATTTAACACATAAAATGGTTTTCTCCTTATTAAACACTTATACGACCGTCAAAGCCAAAGTATGCACCTGTAAGCCAAAGTCAGGCCAGTAAGGAAATTACTTATACGACCCTCAAAGCCACATATGTCAAAGCACATTAACTGATCTCTTTGAATTATGATATGGAAAGATAAATTTTTAATAATGCCACCATAAAGCAAGAATCAGAATTTGTTTCAACAAAAGAGAAATAAAACATTGTTGCTAATAGCCGAATAGAACAAAAAAAAATGAACAGCAAAACTGCACAGGCTCAGGAGCAAGAGGGAATTAAAGAAACTAACCTCTATATCTAAGAATATCCTTTTGCTGAAAAGAATCTCAATTGTCTGCAATAAATGCATCACCAAATACATATATATGAGAAAATGAAAATAATATTCCATAGTTAACTCATATCAAGAAAAACTAGAGGTTTCACAATACAATGGAATGCTTCCGTTATTTAACAAGGAACAATAGTATTAATTTGCAAAAGGTAGAACAGAAACATGCTGCACTACTATTGTTTAACGTTATATAGAAATTATTCTTTAGTTCTAATATCTAAAATTACAAGCACAAAAGGCAATATCAAGGTCTGATGAACAGTTAGATTTGAGAAATATTCATTGGTAATATCACTTAAATCTGTAATCAAACCAAATATATTTCTAAACCAACTAAAAAGGACTATAGAAGGACCAATACAGAATGAGAAAAACCACACCAAATATTTTGAGAAACTTGAATGAACAAATAACATTAAAAAATTTCCACGACTGGACCAAAGAATAACAATGAGGTAATATCTATATTAACAATACAAATCAAAGAAATCTAATTTATACTAGATAACAAGCAGACAGTATGATACAGGCATGGGGGCTTCTTACCTTACTTGCACTTAAGATGTCATCAAACTGTTTTAAAACTGCTGGGGAAGCCAAATGGTCAAGCTTAGCTCCCAATATCGCAATGGGCAGCTTCTCACATGCAAATATTCCCACACTATCATAGCAGCTTTTTACTATACTAGTTCATATATGTAGCAAGTGTAGTTAGCTGGATGTCTTCAATTTTTAGTGAAACATTTGTCTTAGAACCTTAAAAGCTGCTAAGATTTAATTCTCTAATCTAAGTTTGCTATGGCTAAAGACTCGATAAACTATGAAGTCGAAATAGATTCTAATTAAGTAATGCTAGTAAAACGGGAAAGCTCTCTTAAAGTAATCATCTAATAACTCTAATCATGCCCAAAACTTCAATTTTTGCATTAAGTGTAACATCAAAACAGTTTCATGCTATAGATTATGGAAAAAGCACTCTTGGCAATCATCATAGAAGGACAAGTTTTCTCATCTCAAGAAAGTTGCGTGAATGTGCTAATGGTATTAGGTCCCAAATATTTTAATAGTGAATTGATGCACCATAGATGAATTTATTTAGGTAAGTTGTAGAGTTGGTTCATCATCAAAAGTAGTATTTGGTATTCAAGGTCATCAATATTGCAATGTTGCTCAAACATGATAACCTATAAGATACAAGTAATATTTTATTAATAGAACTAAATTATAATATTAAAATTAAAATACTAAATAACATTTTAATTTGAAAACAGAACTAAATCTATTAAAATTCTGAAAAATAAGAATTATATTATATATAACAAATTTTTTTATAAAGTTAAAAGAAAGCATGGAATTTAGTTTTGAATTTGATTCAAAAATATAATTCTGAGAAGGTAAGATATGATATGAAACAATTAAAAATTTGAGAGGAAATTTTAGTTGCTGAAAGAAAAACCAGTTAATGAAAAATGGAAAAGAATGATATACAAAAAAACCACTTGTTTAGTTCGTGTTTCTTTTCACGGGGCCAAACATTTTATGTTTGTATACATAAAAATTATCTTGGTTTGCAAATTGTTCGCAACATCCATCACGGAATGCAAAATATAGCATTTCTGCGGCCAATATCAATCAATAAACTTGTATAGATTTACTCGCAAGACGAGTTACTAAGAATCACTATTAGCATTTCCCATGGAACAATCAAAATAAAGTAACATAAAATTTTACCTCTTAAATTTTCGATAGATTGAACGACTTCACGCAGTTCATTGACGATCTTAAACAGAGTAACTCAGTCTTCATGCAACGGCTTAACCACTTCAAGTATTTCCTTGAAAGTTGACTCCACTTGATTTTGTGAATTCATCTTTTTTTTACTATATAACAATATCACTTAACAACAAAAATTTGCTCCCTTTAAACTCAAAGTTCATAATTGAAACATAAAAATTTAATAAATAAAAAAACACAAAAGCCCTCATAAAAAACATTGATTAATGACAATAAAAAAGTATGAGAACTGGTCACATAGAGATCATATGGATTAATAATCATAAGTATTAACAAAAAAACAAAATAAAAAGCAAACCTTTATTGACTTAATTATCAATTGTACAAATATATATATGCAGGCATTGACAAATTCACAAGTTATAATGCAAATAAATCCAATGAAAGTAAATTTACAGAACATTAGAAGAGAAACTTTGGGTTAAATTAAACCCAACGAATCAAAATAAATTCTTTTTTAATAATAGAGCTAAAGTCTACACTCAGGCATTTAAACAAACACTTCGAAGAAATAAAATAATCACAAAGAAAATAAAGAACAAAAACAAAGAATTTACCTTGAAAAAATCAATAAAAAATCAACTCCCAACTCCCATTAATCCTCATCTTTTGGGGTTCTTTTTCTTTTTTTGGATTGAATTTCTTCTCTCAAATTTTGAAGATCCTGCACCATCAAAAGAAAGAAACACACATATATACCTATTAGAGACAAAACTCAGAAATATTTCCCATTGCTCTTTCATAGAAAATAACAAAACAAATTACTATTATTTGACTATAGACATTAACTGTTTTGTAGAGGAAACAGGTGGGTTTTTTTTTCTTTGATTTTGTTTCCTTAAGGAAGGGGTAATCTTTTTCTTTACCTTTATGGAATTAAAGAATGATTCAGAATTTAGAAGGAAAGAGAGAAAATGAAAATAGAAAAAAGTGGGAAACTAAGATAGCTAAATAGACAGCCAAGAGTCAATATTAGTGCTTTGCTAAGTGGTAAAGCTTGTAAAGAAAAAACGGATAATGATTTGATGACGATGATGAGGTAAATCCTAGTGTCACGGACCGCAGTTCAAAGCCCGTGACAAGCGCACCAAATGCATCCAATGGAGGTCTGTTGCTCAGATGGGGATCATTTGGCCTACGAGAACTGGCCCGATTCAAAGAGCTGTTGGACAGGCCTGTCACATTGAAGCCTGATAGGCCCGATAATGAAGATAGGACTAAGTAGTCTTAGAAGTTCTAATTGTACACAGCTTCTAATTCTGTAAAGTTAGAGTCCTAATTGAATACAACTTTTAATTGTAGCCATCGGTTTTGGGGGAGCTCAACTATAAATAGAGAGCCTCCCCCTCATTTGTACTCACTCCTGAATTGTTTCATTATTCTTTGTGAATAAGAATTGAGAGCATTTACTCAAACTTTTCTCTCAAGCGTTCTTGCTTTTGTTCATCTTTCAAAGATCGTTCTTAATTCGTTCTTCCGCTGTTCTTCGTGAAAACTTTAAGGGAATTCTGTTGAATCCTTTATTGTTACGAGTTGAGCTGACTTAGGCGTTTTTACGGTTGAATCCATTATCGGTGGAAGTTAGGCTGACTTAGGCGTTTTTAAGCCAAGAAACTGCCTAAGGCCACACGGATGGGTGGGAAAACTCCAGGTCCGTGACAAGTGGTATCAGAGCCAAGGTTTGAACCAAGTAATATTCGAGTTGTTGGTTCAAAGACACCGTTGGGATGTCGAAAGAAGAGTTTGAACAAAGGTGGGCGAGGAAGTCTTTGAGGGAGACAATATCGGCAGTAGAGGAACGTGTGGGTAAACTCGAGGGATCCATGGCGGATGTAAAGGAGGCACTCGATGGGGTCGAGGATCGCATAACAAACTGGGAGGAGCAGTCCAGAGACTATGTAAAGATGTCTCTTGATTCCACCATGGACAAGGTAAACGAGTTGTTTAATTCACACAGGGATAAGCTGTCGGAAAGGAATGATGCTCTCGAGGCCATGATGATGGCTTTGAAGGAGGAAACAATGGCCACGACGAAGGCTTTGAGCACAAGAATAGAGGAGCTCGAGGGAGAGCTGTCCTTGTGTCAAGCAGCCGTGGGGAAAGGAGTGGCAAACGCAGCACTCAGTAATGAGGATGTCCCAAAGCCGAAAGAGTTTGTGGGGATAAGGTCTGCATGTGATGTGGACAATTTCTTGTGGAGGATGGAAAACTACTTCCGTGCCAAAAGCATCATGGAGGATGCGGTTAAGGTAAACACTGCTTCAATGTTTCTTACTGACATTGCGCTTTTATGGTGGCGAGGTAGGACCACAGATAAAAGGCAAGGTGAGATTGGGACGTGGCAAGAGTTCCAATGCGAGTTGAAGGGACAGTTTTACCCAGAATTTGCAGAGGAAGAAGCTCGGGCAAAGTTGCAAGAGATAATGCAACGGGGCACAGTAAGGGAGTATGTTCAAGAGTTCAAGGAACTCATGCTCCAAATTTCAAATGTGACCGATGAAGAAGCATTGCTTGCTTTTCAAAAGGGATTGAAGCCGTGGGTCAGACAGGAGGTGGAACAAAGAGGTGTCCAAAAACTGTCGGAAGCCATGACGGTAGTTGAGTCCGTGGTGAAGCTTGGTCTAGGGAAAGACAAGCTTGGGTCTTCCAAGTCCGATGGAAGGGGCGTATGTGAAATGGATCACAAGGAAGATAGAGTTAATGGCAATGACAACGGCGACAATGGTGGTAATGGGAAACCACGAGTTGGGAAGAAGAAACCCAAGAGGAAAAGGGACAAGCTAAAATGCTTTCTCTGCGACGGTCCACACATGTTGAAAAAATGTTTGAAGAAATCCGCGCTTAAGGAGAAGCCGGTGGGTAAGGCCTTGGTACTTGGTTCGAGCGCAAGGGGTGTCGAAGCCAAGGAGGCCGAAAGCGAGAAGAAGCCAGTGGAGTGCTTCTTGTGTCATGGTCCGCATAGGTTGCGGAAGTGTCCGAAGAAGTCTGTCATCGAGGGGAACGATGGAGCAGACAATGAGCCCAAGAAGCTTGGTTCGAGCAAGGGAAAAGCCAAAGCCAAGAGGGCAAGGAGGAGCAAAAAGAAGCAAGTTAAGTGCTTCTTGTCCCGTGGTCCGCATGAGTTGCGGAACTGTCCAAAGCAAGCCGGAGTCGAAAGAAACGCAACGTCTGAGCTTGGTGAGTCGTCGAAGGGGCTTCCACCCAAGGAAGAGGTGAGTTTGTCATCTAACTTAGCGGATAAAGTTGCGATGAAAACAGTGAAGCTGGGACCAATGAGGCTCAAGTTGAGTGAAGTATCAGAGTTAGCCGAGTCATCGACAAGGCTTCCACCTATGGGAAAGGTAGGTGGTGCATCAGACTTTAAAGAAAAAGAAGCGATGCATGTGGGACAGTTGACCAGAGTAAATGCGACGAGCAGGACGGCTCGAGTTAAGAAGCGACAAAAGCCGAGGCAAGAATCCCAAAGAAAGGGAAAGGCTAAGGCGACGAGACGAGACCGAGGCGAATCAAGTCAGTGCCATTCAGAAGTCGCAACGAGGGCGTTGCGAGAATGGGTGGGGGAGAATGTCACAGACCGCAGTTCAAAGCCCGTGACAAGCGCACCAAATGCATCCAATGGAGGTCTGTTGCTCAGATGGGGATCATTTGGCCTACGAGAACTGGCCCGATTCAAAGAGCTGTTGGACAGGCCTGTCACATTGAAGCCTGATGGGCCCGATAATGAAGATAGGACTAAGTAGTCTTAGAAGTTCTAATTGTACACAGCTTCTAATTCTGTAAAGTTAGAGTCCTAATTGAATACAGCTTTTAATTGTAGCCATCGGTTTTGGGGGAGCTCAACTATAAATAGAGAGCCTCCCCCTCATTTGTACTCACTCTTGAATTGTTTCATTATTCTTTGTGAATAAGAATTGAGAGCATTTACTCAAACTTTTCTCTCAAGCGTTCTTGCTTTTGTTCATCTTTCAAAGATCGTTCTTAATTCGTTCTTCCGCTGTTCTTCGTGAAAACTTTAAGGGAATTCTGTTGAATCCTTTATTGTTGCGAGTTGAGCTGACTTAGGCGTTTTTACGGTTGAATCCATTATCGGTGGAAGTTAGGCTGACTTAGGCGTTTTTAAGCCAAGAAACTGCCTAAGGCCGCACGGATGGGTGGGAAAACTCCAGGTCCGTGACACTAGTACGTACCTTGGGTCCTCTTTCCGTATACTTGATAGCATATCTCGACGAAGATACAGAAGTGAGCTGCCGACGGAGATGCAGAGGGCTGTCGATTTGGGTAAATTGGGGGGAAAAATAAAGGGAATCGGGGTAGGGGAGAATGGTTTGGGAAAAATAAAATGGGGGAAAAAAGAGAAGAAATTTCAGGTGAAATTTTAGGATTTCATTGGGGAGGGAGAAGGGAACTGATTTTGGGAAAAAGGAGGGAAAAAAAAGAATAGATTTCATGTCAAATTTTGGGATTTTTTTGGGGGGGGAGGGGGGAGCCGATTTTGTGAAAAAGTATTAAGGCATTTTGGGGTAAAAAAAAAAAGACACTGTTTTGGGTAAGACTTTTTGCGGCTTTTCTTTCAAAAACGCCACTATTTCTTATCTTTCATTTCCTTTTACACAAAGTGGCGCTATTTTACTCCGCTAAAAATCTATTATTTTATTTTAATATATATAAAATTTATCATTATCTCTTAAATAATTTAAATTATATTGATAATTTAATATATTAAAATAAATATTATCTTCTTTACAATTATATAAGAAATTAATTAATATATAAATTAAAAAAATTAGTATATACCCAAAAAAAACTTTAAAATTATTTTAATTAACAGTATTTTATTTTTTTGATTTTTGACATGTATTTTTCTATGTTTTTACTTTCAAAATTTTTCCAAATGTTGCTTCAATTTTTCAACAGTAAACCCTAAATCTTAAACCCCAAATCATAAACTTACACTCTAAACCCTAAATATATATATTAAAGGGATAAAAGTAACTATATATGAATTTCGGTTTAATATATAAATTGTAGACGTGAAATTCTAATTGTGATTTAAATGTATAGTTGAAACTTTAATTTTGATTTAATCATACATATTTTTAAAAAATAAATACATCAAAAAAAATTTATATTGAATAAATATAAATATTTAGGTATGCAATATCTAAATATAAAATGATATTATATCAACAATTGTGTTAATAATTCACAAGAACTAGATCAAATTAAAGTTCATGATACAATTACACACTAAACCCTAAACCATAAACTATAAACCTTAAAATAGTAACTCATAAACCTTAATCCCTTAACCATATGCTCTACACCGTAAATCCTAAACTATAATGATGATTAATTTAATATTTTAAAATTAATATTATCTCTTTTACAGTTATATCAGAAAATATTTATCATATAAATTAAAAACACAAATTAATCTAATCCCTAAACTCCTAAACCCTAAATCTTAAAACATAAACCATTAACCTTGAACCCCTAACCCCTAAATCATAAACCATAATCCCTAAACTCATAATCCATAAACCTTAAATAGTAACTCATAATCCTTAAACCCTTAACCATATATCCTAAACAGTAAACCCTAAACTATAATGATAATTAATTCAATATTTTAAAATTAATACTATCTCTTTTACAATTATATAAGAAAATATTTAACATACAAATTAAAAAACAATCAGTCATATACCAAAAATCTTTAAATTATTTTAAATAATAGTATTTTAATTTTTTTCATTTTTAACAAATATTTTTCTATGTTTTTACTTTCAAATTTTTCCTACGTGTCATTATTTTTTCTTGAAGAATTTAAATATTCAATTAAAAATAAATTGTATTTTAATATAAATCAACCATTAAATTATAAATAGACAGATGAAATATTTTTTGCGGCGTTTTTCAAAAAGTGCCGCTAATACTCGAAATAAAGCGGCGTTTTTAAAAAGCGCCGCTAAAGGTGTACCTATAGCGGCGTTTTATAAAAAAGCGCCGCCAAAGCCACTAGAAGCTCAATATAAAATGCCGACATTTTGCAAAATTTTTTGCGGCGTTTTTTGAAAAGCGCCGCAAACACTGCTGAAGCTCAATATAAAATGACTGTGTTGAGCATAACTTTTTACGGCGTTTTTTTAAAAAGCGCCGCTAAAAACCTATTTTGGTGTAGTGATTATAACTCTACATAATTGAGCAAAGAATTAACAATTCAGAACTTAAATATAATTAGAGAGTATTTCCAACTCATCAAAACTATACTCTTTCTTTAACTAATCAAAGCCAAATAAATTGAACACAAAATGGTTAAGTATTGTTGAACAATGCCATTGCTTTTTAAATGTGTGGACCAATTGTACATGATACAAAGTACTTCTTGTGACAAACTCAACAAGGAAGCAACAACACACCATAATTGAACAAAAAGTTCCAAGTGTTGCAGCAATAACAAATAAAATAAAATTTCAGGAATGGATTATCCCTTTCTTATTTAATAGCATATTTAAATAAAAAGATAATATCTAATAGCAAGGAAAAGAGATTGGCAATATCTTCAGATGGAAAAGTTAAAAGTAGAATTAGAAAGTATAAGCTCATGCTTATAAATTAAAAAGAAAACCATAAATGGTTACAAGGTTGAATGAGAGATTCCTTTGTAGTTGATTTATCCCATCAACATTAGGGTCGCTTGAATAATATTTCATTTGCTGGCTCAAAACCCTAAAAGATTCATCGTTCATGTCATAAGGAAGGGCTGAAAATATCGCTCAGCCATAAGTGTTAACAAATTAATCTCCAATGAATCCAAGAAATGCAAAAGGAATTCATTTAGCAAAAACCCACACCATGGCCAAAACTATTCATCATTAACAACAATTTTGACCCAAAAAGTTGCTAAAAAAAGAGACAAAAGTATAATTCTCAATTAGATTCGTGAAAAAGAAAACAAATGTTGTGCACAACACATGAATTCTCGTCTCCATCTCATTCAATACCCAACTAAAAGGGAACTATTCATTCAAAAGCAGAAGATGAATGATAACGTTCGGTACATAGCACTGATGACACTTTCAAGGTTCAACTTTATTCTTAATTGCCTATCTTCATCTCTAATAGTTTCCCTTTCAAATCATAATTACTTTATAAAGCAATTGAAGTTGAAACGTAAACCTATGGCGTAAATCAAATATGAGTTAACTTTCAAATATGGTAGTTGACGACCTTGACGAAGCACTTGACCTGCGACTTCCTGGTTGTTTTCTTGGCAGAACCCTTGCGGTTAACCTTGTTGGGGGTACTTCTTTATCCCTGAAACCAAACAGTGGCCATAGGGATGATGTAGTAGGAAGGTCCATAAAATAAATTCTCAGTAACATAGAGAGTCTTTGATCAAAGGAATGGGACACTCATGTTTATATGTTCCACATTGGCTTTTATAATCAGGAATAAAAAGCAATTCTCAACATCTCTTCAATGAAGAGAGTAATTGTTATTTCAAGTTTCCTCTTATCTCTAGTTTCTTTTTGTCTAGTCAATGGAGAGATTGGCACGATTTCTGGGGTTCAATTAATGCATTGGGAATCATGGTCAACTAGCAAGGGCCGAGAAAACAAGATTTAAGGTTAAGGTAGCCATGTTTCAATCATGCAAGGCAACTAAAGACACACCTCCCTCTTGAGCAATTCTAGTAATTGGGATCATCAACCGACGTTTTTACATGAATCCTGCTTATGTTTACGATGATTACTTCTATAGATAAACGAAATTGAAAGGGCAGAATACCAATGGGAATCCCCTAAAAAATTATTAGTTCCGCAATAAGCTGGGCTTTGCTTTTGCAAAAGATTGATGCACACAAGTTATTGCCAACACACCCGTAGCAAAGCAGAATTGTTTGTCGATCAGTTATATAATAATGTCTTCAACTTTGAGGGCAATGGAGCATTATTCTGCTTTGAGTTAATGTCACAGTTAATTCCTAAACTTTCACCAAATATACAATGTCGTACCTGTACAAATAAAATGTCAAATGCTGCCTTGTATCCATCTAATTCCATTTATACTGGATGTTGAAATTATTTTGATTTTTTTTTCATTTTCTATTTTTAAGCATTAAACAAAATAACTTACAAAACCAAAAGTGAAATAACCTAAAAACTCTGACCATCCAGAATTTCAAAATCAATTCAGTCCCTTGGGTTTTATACTTATACAATAACTTTTAAATATAAAAGACATAAATGGCACAAATGTTAAGTAACACAAAATCAAAATAAAATGGCTCTGTTTGTTGAAGAAGAATCCAGCTTTTCCTCCTGCAAAGGTTTTACAGATACTCCATTGGGGTTGGCCATTTATAGTTTGATCTCCATTCAATTAAGCCCAAACTAAAAAAGTATTTAGCTGGATCACTTATTAATGGCCCAATGGAATAACTCAAAAAATAAATATTTTCATCTTCGCATTGAATTAAAATTTCTTTTACATTTTTCTACACTTATTATATTTAAAATTTATTCTCACTAATCAATCTATTTACTTTTTAATTTTAAAAATTTAGATTCAATTATTATCATGTTAAAAATTTCACTGATGTGTCATTTTAAAATTTAAAAATGTGCACTTAATAGTGATTAAAATAAATAATGTTGAAAATGTTAAATGTATTTCTTTTTCTTAAAATCACCCATTTAAACTTGTCGTGATAAAACAATTTTCTTTTGTTGGAATGGTGTTTTAAGAAAAAATTGGCATCAACATTGAAATTGAAATTTAATATTTAGACTAATTAAAGACATTACAAAAGTAGGGCATCAAATTATGCATATAGATTAAATCAAGTTTTAGCATAGTATAGGGATCAAAATTAAAATTTAACAGTTGTCTTGTCATCTTAAAAAAAAAAAAGCAAACCGTCTGTTTTTAAGATACTTGGTACATTAAAATTATATATAATGACACAATATTTTAATAAAAAATTTAATGATATATTATTTTTGATATTATGCATGTCCATCTTATTGTTTATGTTCAGGTTTCATAGCTGCCCCTCCCAATAATATTATTTTCAAGGTTATTAATGATATTAACTATTAGGACTAACTAATCTATAAAGTATATATATAGGTACAAGTTTAGAGAAACTTTTCAATAAATAAAAATACCCTTTTTAATTTATTATATTACTAAATTTACATTATATAAAAATAAGTTTTTATTCAACCATATTATTAAGTTGAAGTTGAATTCAACGTATTAAAAATAACTAATATTAATTAATTAATTATTATAGAAAAATCATATCAATAATTATTATTACATAGATTATTTATTGGTTCGAACTATGCAAATGAGTATATTAATATTTATTAATAATAGATTTTTTTAAAAAATTAATTATCATTTAATTAATGTTATAGTTATATAACAATTAAAATTAAAATTTATCACTAGAAATATCATTTGACACTTAAGAATTTTTAAACAAATAGCATCCAAATAATATCACAAAAAAAATAGAGATTATTAATATTGATTGTAACACCTCGGAATTTCTAATATGGCACGTGGCTAAATTTCAAACTCAAATATCGAGGAAATTATGAGAATTTATATATAGAATGATTCAAATAAGATATTTTATATAATGAGTTTGCTATGGGATATGGAATTATGTGAAAGGAGTTGGAAAAGTGACAATATGATAATAAGGATTAAATTACAAATTTTGAAAAGCATGAGGATTAATGAGCAAAATGATCTGAAAATAGAAAATATTCATTCATATGGATTAATTTGACATGAAATGAATTGGAATATGATTTAGTGTAATGAAAATCACTTTGAGACTAAATTGAAATTTTTTGAATAATACAAGAATTAAATTGTAAATTTCTCAGTTTGGAGAGTTAAGAGATAAAATACAATTTTCACCACTCATGGAGTTATAATAAATATTTATGATGAATTATGGGCTTAAATTGGTCTAAGTATCAACTTTGAGAAGAAAATGTTGAAAAGGGGGTGAAAAGGAAATTTTGCCACAAAAGGGTAAATTGGTCAAACTTGTTCAACCACCGGTTTGGTTATAAAAACACTAAATCTAACACTCTGAGATTGTAGCACATCATTATCTATTTTTTTCTAAGTGATTATGTGGCACAATTTTAGAGTGTCACATCATCACGTTTTTAGATTTTGCAAGTTCAAGAATCAAAATTGACTTAGTTGTCAAGTTCAAAATGAACCCCAACAAAAATATATAGGTACCAAAGCGACTCTAGTTGTTAAGTTCAATGGCCAATGTAGATTTACTTACCAAATTTAAGAGTCAAAAGTTACATTATCCCTTCTTTTTCCATGGTCATTAAGAGAACAAACTTAAATGAAAAATAATTTTTAAGTTCAAAGTGGATAAAAAAAATTACAGGAGCTAATATAGAACTAAATACCAAATTTATGCCATTTCTTCCAACAGATTATGTGCTTGTAGAGGTTGCATGAATTAGTAAAATTATATTGTCCTATTATCATATATTTTTAGAACTAAGTGTTTGGAAGTGATGAATATCCCTTTGTTTGCCTTTTTGATACTAATCCCATATATAATTATTTGCAGATTATTAAGTTCCAATTATAGAATAGAGTAAGATTGAATTTGATACCCCACTTTTTTTTTTTTATTATTATGAAGGTACTTGTTTTCCTTTTCAGCTTTTTTGGGTTGCGGATCTTGATTGAGATTGCATGAATGTTCATACTCATTTATTACAACCATTCTCAAAATTGACTCCCAAGCTATTACCTTTTCTTCTGCTTTAATTTCCCAAAAGAAAAGAATTATAATTTTAACTTAAAGCATTGGAATCAAAATACAAATAAGTTAAAATTATAATCCTCACTTCACTTCTTAACCCTAAAAACAAAGTCCTCATAAATCCCGCTTTCAAAAGGTAGTACGCAATGCTGGCAACGCACCCAACTGGTAAAAGCCTAAAGCTGTGGCAAAAGCAAGCAAAGTGGTCTGCCCAGGTGGTGGTCCATGTAAGTGCTGTAATCTCTAAGGCAAGAATGATTGGATTCCCAGTCCCACATCGTAATCTGCCGTCCCAAATGCTTCAAACAGAACAAATGGGTCCATGTAGGATGTGAAAGGTTCTTCATCGAACACAAAATTTGAGTAATCAGGATGCATCATCAATGGAGTTCCTACCATCTCGTAATCCAAATCGTACTCATAGTTGAAAAACTGAACCGTACGTTCCATCCATGCGGCGGCGCTCTCATCGTCCTTCTCTTGTTTGTTTCCATCCAAATCAAACCCATCAGTTGTGTTGAAAATGGGGTGATGATCAGAATCATGTGATTGCCTTGGTTTCTTGCTATCCTGATTCTCTATATGATTGTCCTCCATATTGTCATTATGTTGGTTGTTTGAGTCAAGTGTTTTTCTTTTTCTTCCTAAAAGGCTTTTCTTGTTCAAATGGGTATTCCAATAGTTCTTCACCTCGTTGTCAGTCCGACCAGGAAGTCTACCAGCAATTAAAGACCATCTACATTTTTTAAGTTCATAAAAAGGAAAAAAACAAAAAAAAAGAAACAATCATCAAATACACTAATTCGAAATGAATATATAACATTGGACAAAAGTATAAACCATGCTACCATTAACGTCATTTTAGAATTCAAACTACTAAGTGCAATTATTCTTTAATAGATAACATTCATTCAAATCTCAATCCCAATATCCCTTGCAGGAAAAGAAAGAAAGCAAATACTAACCGGTTACCAAGAAGCTTGTGCATTCGGATAATAAGGTCTTCTTCCTCCTTGGACATTCCACCTCGTTTGATATTTGGTCTCAGGTAATTCTTCCATCTAAGTCTACAACTTTTCCCTCCTCTCATCAACCCTGGAAAAGTGTACAAACATTCCATATAAGCTACATGTATCTAATTGATAATTCGATATATATATCTATATATATATGTACCTGATCGTTTAGATACGGTAGCCCAATTGCCTTCACCATAAGTCTCTACATAATTTTTCAAAATCAAGTCTTCTTCTGGTTTCCATAAACCTCTTTTGGGCTGTGACTTCTTTTCCTTGCGGTTTTCCATTATTCTCAATTTGCTTTCTCTCTTGTTGACTCACTCACTATCACGCTCTCAATGAAAGATGACCATTGATATACCGAGTTAAATGAGAAAGAGATCATTATTATATATATATATATAGGAAAGGACAAGTCTATAGCCAACTGAGATTTATAAAACAGTCGTGCATGAAAGGGTTCACAATGGGAGGGCCCCTTTTGTTCATAATTTACTTTTTTTAAGTACTTTTACTTCACACGAGCTCTCTAATCTGTAAAAGCAATTTACCAAAGCAAATATTTGAGTTTCCACTTTCACTTTCTCCCTAAATTCATGAGAGAAAGAGAGAGAACCATAAACATGTCTTATTAATTACTGTGTTACCATGGTGACATATTTTAAAATTGGCATACAACCCAACATGTCTCATTATTACCAAATAATATTGTCGTATCCTAATAGGAAATGTACATTGCCATCATATATAATTTCTTATTAATCTTGTTGCAAACCCACTATTTCCATTAAGTAATTCATCTTTAAGCTCCTTGCTTAACTTCATTAAAGATAAAGAAAAAATATATAACAAAAATAGTATTGAGATATGTTAATGTTCTGAGGCACCACTACATGTATGTCTCCCCATTGCAGCTTTTGTGAGCCCCATGAAATGACATGCATTAACATATAGTGTGTTTTCCCCTTTTTTTGGTGTGTGGGTTGTCTTATAAGTTGGAGAGTTTTTTTCTATTCGTTTAAAAGATGTGGAGGGAAGATGAGAGCAAGGCTAGCTTTTCCGTCAGGACGATGGGGAATTTTTGTGTTCTTATAATGGTCATATTCTATAAAGTAGTCCATTCATTTTACTTAACTTACTGGAATACTCCCTCTACTTTAGTTAAGATTAAATTCAAGCTTTTAATTTTATGGGTTTATAAATCACATTAAAACCATATCATCAATATCAAATAAAATATATATAAAAAAACCCTAAAATTTCTTAAATTTAAGGAAATTCTAAAAAGTTCAGTTTTTTTTCTAATTTTTTTAAAGAAATAGAATATTCCAAAAAAATCTAAAAAATTCTTTTTTTTTTTGAAATTGTACCTAATTTTTAGTATTAAATAGTAATTTAAGTGGAGTTGAAATTATAACAAACTTTGTCTAAAGCGGAATCCAGCTGGGTGAGGCTACCAAACCTTGGATGGGTGTAATTGAAAAGAAGAAAATCTTTTGCTTTTGATTGCTCTATTTTCTTTCTACTCAGAAGATAAAACAAAGTAGAAGCAAACAATCATACCTCTTATCATTATTTTTTCTTTCTTCCCCTTATCATTTTTATCTTTGAATAAAATACCTCTTATCATTGAGTTATCAGCAATGGGGACTTTATTTTCCAACCAAAAAGCCTCTTCCTGTTCGGACCATCATTCACTAATACAAAGTCGACTACAACAAAGGTAAGCTTTTGTGAATGTCGTCTTATTTAGGCATTCATTTCCATAATTTTAATCCCTTGAAGAATATTTCCAACGAATTTACCACACAAATAGAAAATCTTATTTGACTTACGATTACCTGGGAATGTGTAACAACTAGGATCATCATTCATGTTCTTAAATGAAAGAAAACACAGAGGGTAACATGGCGATGGCCCTTGGGGTTGACAATTTAGTTCAGGATATGCCTATAACCTCGATTGTCGTGTCACCTTCAAATACTCTCACTCTCACAGATAATCTCATTTATTGAATCATCTGTAAATACCTTAATTCTAAACCTAGATAACACAAAATCATAAAGCATGCAAATTCAAATACAACTAGGAAGTGAGTTCAAGAGAAGACAGGTATTTGAAGTTAAAAGACATAGAAGAACAAGAAAGTTGGTTGCCAACTTGATAGTTGGAAACTCTGTATATGTCAGAAACTACTGCTACATTATTATTCTCTTGTATAAATATACAATTATACATATATCATATATATGGTCTGCAATTTGCTTTTTTTCATGTCATTGTCACAACGTAAAGGTGTCCCAACGTTTCACATCCCTTTTACTGTCTCATACGATTGAGAGGTTGAGAAAAATAAAATTAAAATAAAAAGATAACTTTACGTGAACATCTCTGCAATCTAGATTTTTGGGTTTAAATTCTTCAATATAAGGTTAGTGGGATTTTTTTTTTATCTGTACACACGATCAAAGCTGCAATAAAATCGCAGTCTATATCTTCCCAGTTACTCCCTATCTCACACACAACATAAGCAAAAACCAATGATGGGATATGCAAGTTAATTACTTAGGAACTTAAGGACTGGTTTTTATTTTGTTACAAAAAAATTGTGTGCACATATCACGAAGTGTGTGCAATACTTTTAAGCTGGCATGTTGGGATAAGCTTTTAGATCAGGATTCCCTTCACTTTTCCCCTCATTTCTACAATGAGGTTTCACATAAAATCTCCCCCACACGTGAAATCTGCAATGAGGTTTTTCCCATCTCTCTCTTCTTATTCAAATATCCTTCATTTGTTTAAACATACATGTATCGGTCCAAAGTTATGATACTTCTCTCCTGCCAAGATTCTGCATTTGAGTCATGGGACATGATGACAAGATTCACATCTACTGTACATATAGTTGCTGACTCACCTTATCTACAATACGTATGTAATAGAGCGAGAGGCTATGAACATCAGTGTTACGAATATTAATGTTTCATCTATATATTGTTCTGTCCTATTACTATAGTTGATCGAGAATGTTGGATTTTAGCATTCATTCATAGGTACCATCCAATTCGAGAAAATTGAATAATAAAGGTGGTAAAAGATAAATTTTATCAACACAATAAATGCTTCAGTCTCAGTATAAATATAACATTATGATACATTGAGAATTTGCTCTGTCACAACTAAAATACGATATATCTAGAGTGATTACAAGCATTTAATATAATAAGGGAATCAACTCCGAATGGTCCAAACCTATTCGTAAAATCATTTATTATTCTGAAATACTCTCAAAATAGAAATTGACGAAGAGCCATCCGCTTTCTAAAAAAATTGTTGGTAGCCAGTGTAGTTTCAATGATGATAGGCACTGTCATCTGTTCATCACTATTTGTGATATGAATTATAGTATATGAAGTGATGATGTAATTAAATTTACATGTAAGCTTTAAGGTACTAAATAGAATAATAATCAAAAGTATAATGTTATGTGCAATTAAGTGATCTTGTATAAGAATCGAATAGTTGCTAAGTGAAATAAGTGTTAAATGTTGGTATGAGTGATATGAGTGGTAATAAGTAAAATTTTGACTAAAACAATTTTGGATAGCAATAGTAGTTCAACTTTAAAAATTCATCAAAAATTATAAAAATTGAGTTAATTATTGAACCAAACATGAAATTGAAGTTTATTGAATCTAGTTTAATATAGAAGAAACTGTATAAGCAATCAAAATTTAATATTATAAGATAAATAAATTTAAGTGAGAAAAGATCAGATTAATTTTGAGTTCCCCTATTCTAATTTTGAAAATTCATTAAAAATTGTAAATAATAATAATAATTAAGAGTTGATATTTATATGCCTAAACATATTAATAACACTATTTTTAATAGTAACAAATAAAAACACTATACAATATCGATACTATGATATAAATAATTTCTAGCGGAGATGGGTCAGAGCTACCTAGCAACAGATCATGGAAAGATTTGAAGAAAAAATTGTATTAATTGACCTGATTTAAAATTTTGATCATAATTTTTATATGAAGGATGAGATATCTAGCTTCAAAAACTTCAAATTGAACTTAATTGTCAATCCTGATAAATGAGATATAAATAAAAACATGACAGATGCGCAATGAACTGCACTATTTTGAATTGTTAAGATATAAGATTTATAGATTAAATTGTAAATAAAGTAAAAATATGTTAAAATATGAAAATCGTGAAATAAATACCCGTGTGAATAAAGGTCGTAATTAGTCAAAAAATTGAAGAATAAGGATAAAGTTCTTGAAAATCTTGATGTTCCGTTTTATATGTTCTTATAATATTAAATAATGGACTAGAAATGAAAGAAACTCAAAAAATTAATACATTCATTAAAATCGTGAAATAAAGTATTCATCATTAATTATTGTGAATTCGGTATTGTGAAAATCTTTTGACTAATTACTGTACAACTATTTAAGTGATCTCGTGCATCAAATATTATGGTATGACTAAAGAAGACTTTCATCGAGAAAGGAAACTAAAAAGAAGCCTAGTGCGATTCTCTTACCTTGTTTACAAGTTGTGTGATAGCATATAATAATACATAAGTATCTCACACATTATTCTATTACATATTAAATTAATTTATTGGGTAAAAGTTTAGTGAACCATTCTCGTCACACTGATTCACAAAGATAAATATTTATTATTGAATAAGTGACATAATTGATAAATGTCTATTCTTGATGAGATAAATATCAAATGGTGGTACATCTCAAACAATATCGAGTATTCATTCCTCACAGTGGAGACTTCTTCTATGAACACTGTCATCAGCACCTACCCTTTTATAGTTTTGGATGAATATCGAGTATGTCGTGCTTCTTGAGGCATTGTCTCCTCTATTGAAATAGGTCCTTCAAGGAAAGGTGTAAAACATGTTAAACTATACGAAATAGGTCGTATGGCAATTGCCTGTTGGCTGAAGAAAAAACGAAATTCACAAGTTGTCAAGACTTTGAATAATGTGAATTATGTTGTCAAGCTTTATAAAAAAAAAGTATTTTTTTTTGTTTTAATTATTGGGTTTTGTTAATGATTGAATTAAAAAATAATTTATTAACTTCATACAGTAGCTCAATTAAATATAAGAGAAAATATTTAGTGTAATAATAATAAAATTTTTAGATTTTTCAAGCAATGCAATGGGTTGATAAGTATCATAAGGGTATAGTAAAATAGTTAGTATTTGGTATATTAATAGTGTGTTTTTTTATTTCACAAGCAGCACATGTGTCTCTTTTTAAAAAAAAATTTAATATTTTACTATACTCTTATACGACACTTGTCAACCCTTAACCCTACTTGTGCAGTCTAAAAATTCCACTAGCAGCGTACAAAAAGACACATGACAACTCGACCTAATCAAGGGATCCGCCCGAAAAGTAGGAGGGTTTGAGAAAAATATAGGCCCAGAAAATTGGCCTGGACAAAATATAAGACCGGTTTTTTAAGTTGGCTCGAGCCCGGCCCGACTCGAATCTGACTAAAATTTTTTTCTTGTTGTCATTTTGTTGTTGTTTTGATGACATTTTGCTATTATATTACTACTATTTTGTTGTTATTGTTTTGATATTTTATAACTCTTATTTTATTGTTAATTTTAGTACTATTTTAGAGGCATTTGCTTGCTAAGTTGAAACTATCTTAATGTTATTTAAGTATAAAAGCTTTTTGTAATATATTTTTAATTTGTCAAGAACCATTTATTTTAGTGTATTTAATGTATTATATTTTTTAAATTTATTTTTATATAAAAAATTTAATATGGGTGAGTCGAGTCGGGTTGTTCAAGTTTAACATTTTTTATCTGAATCGAGTTTTAGGCTATTTTTTGAATCAAATCGAGTCTAAAATTTTATATCGATCCGGCCCAACCTATAATCAAATCTAATGACAACATCTTCAAATTATTTGTGAAATAAAAAAAATACACAGCAAACTAGCCAATACTAATTCTAAATAATAGTTAATCTTTAAAAGATCATTTTCAAAGCATTGGGGGGAGATATTTTGGTACATATCTCTTATATCTAAATTTTCTCATTTTCTTTCTCAAAAATCTTATCATAATGTTTACTTTTCTTATATATATCCCAAATTTCAAAATTTTATACAATTATAGATAAAATGTGTGTAAACAATTTAATAGGCAATTCATACATCACATCCATATTCTATGATTATTAGAAAAGTCAAATCATAATTTATTTTTTTATCAATTTGGTACCCTATGATTTTAAAATATCAAGGAATTTGGAGGAGTGGGTGCTTACCTTCATCCAAAATGCATCAACGTATTAATATAAAAAATATTATTATTACAATTTTTGGTTATCTGTAATTAAATTAGAACATATTAATAAGATATATGATAAAATTTTGATATATTCATCAATGTCATCCTTGTATTATATCTAAAATTGTGATATGGAATAGACATAGGATGCTTTGTTTCCACCACCATTCATTTTGGATTCTTTTCTTCATTTCTCTTATTGACCCAACATAGCAAAAGCTAATGTCTAGTAACAGCCCTACCGTTGTTATTAATAGACTGTAAAATCTATTTAAATATTTTCAAGAAGCTATTGCGTTTCATTCTCATCCTATCTACCATAACACTACACCCCTAATGGACCAACCATGTTATTAATGTACTCAACAATTTCATAATTTGTACCAAAATTCATCCTTTATATGGAAAATAGACTACAATTTTGTCATAACCAATTTTCTTTTGATGCAAGATGGAAACTTGACATTTATAGGCCAACAAGATATGGGTTGTTGGAAAAGGACCCATGACTTGAAAAACATGGGTTGGAGGATTCATCACTCTATTTGGGCCTTATAAGATTACAAATAATTAAAATATGGGTCAACTATAATCAAGGTCACTAAACTATTTATAAGTTTACATTTGGGTTACTCTAAGTTTAAAAAGTTACAAATTGGTCATTGAACTATTCGAAAGTTTTCATTTAAGTCACTGAGTTGTTAAAATTGTTGTTGTATGTCCTTTTTTGTTCGTACAGTTTGTACCAATTGAAACCTCTCCTTGCCTTTGTCTTTTACAATTTTTTTTTCAAGAAATAACTTTGAACGCCACGAATCTGCGAACCAAATGCAACCAATTTTCTTCTCTGATCTTTGACACTAATGTTAAATATACTTAGATCTAAGATTTTTTTTTATTCGTAAATGGGTACCGAGACACCGTACCAATTGTCAAATGGTTACTTAAAACTTACTAGCCGGACTTCAAAAAAAAAAAACTTAACAACTCAATAACTAAAATAAAATCTTTTGAATAGTTCAGTGACTTAAATGATAATTTTAAAATAAATTCGATGACTATTTTATATCTTTTTGAAGTTAAGTGACTAAATCATAAACATTGAAGTTTTATTTTGAATTGGATATAGCACATGAATATATAGATAAAAGTAGGTTAAATATAATTATGATAGAATAGAATATATAAATACACAAATTACTATATCTACTGAAATCCCAATTCCAATGTCCTCCCACAAGTTTTACGAACAATAGAAAATTTTATAGACTTTTAGGTGGAACAGTTTGTGCATAGCTTGATTTAGAAAAGCTAGGGTGTCTAAAGGGACAAGAAGGCAGTACCTTTAAATAAATTTCACATTTCACTTTTACTTTTACTTTTATATAATATTATTGTTTTTAAGACTTGTTTGGTTAGCTTGAAAGTGGCGTTTTATCTAATATACGAGTTTTGACAAATAATGATTTTTTCACAAATATTACTTTTTATTTTTATTTAACTTTAATTATTTTTATCCTCACTCAATAATTGTATTGTACTAGTGGTTTAAAAATAATACTAAACTACTCGTATTATCACCCAAGTTTTAGTGTGTTCTTATTTTGGTCAAATAGATTTTCTGTTTGTTAATTAAGTCAATTTTGTATTTTTGTCACTTCACCATTAAAATGTATTTGATCACCGAACAGAATGCTAGCATGGCTCGGTATAATAATAAATTTAGCCATCAATGTTTACCAATTTTGTTAATTTAGTCACAATTTTGAAAAATTCATTAAATTTAACCCTCAATATTTACACATTCTGTAAATTTGATCTTGATTCTAAAAATTTAAAAATATTTTATATAAATACATGAAATATTAAAAAAATATTTTTAAAATTTGTAGAATCAATACCAAATTAACATAATATCAAAGATTAAATTTGTTGATTTATTAGAATTAAGACCAAATTGATAGAATAGGTAAAATATTGAAGACTAAAGTTACAATTGAAAGTACATTTTCAAAGTTTATCCTTCCATTGGACACATCGAACTACTAATAAAACGGCATTATCCTACGCAAACTATTCATTTTTATTCTCTCCTTTTCCTTGTCTTTTTTACATTTTACGTTTTGAGCAATGTATGAACAGTTTTACGATTGAAAGAAATATTTAGGATTGAGTGTATGTCGTAAACTTGTTGACATCAATGTAGTAAAGTTCCCTTTCAAATTGGTGTTAGCTGTTTTTGATTTCTTTATGATTTTAATGATAAATCATTTATTTTAAAAAAAAAATTAAAAAAGAAATTTGTCATATAAGATTATATTGTAAATAAAATAAGTTTATATTTTAAACACGGATTAATTCTAGCCTTTGCCTTCGTTTTTTTTCTACTATAATGTTGCATATTGGTCGGGAGATACCAAATCAAAATTGTCTTTTACAATTAACGCAAATAAAAGGCAATGAATTACAAATATGAATCCTTTAAAATATTTACATTAAATATATTAATTAAGTGGATAAACATTAAAAATAAGGTAAATATATGGTTTAGGGGTAAATTTGATCTAATATAATATTGTTCTAGAAATTTTATTGAGATTATCTCGATAAAAAATCTATCCAATTTTTCTAATTTTAAATCATAAATATTATAAAAATAATGACTATTTTATAATATAATAACTTTAGAAAAAAAACAAATGAAAATTTTCTTAATATATTGTTAATGTTACTTATTTAAAAAAAATTATGAGTTTATTTTCACCTTATTAAATAATTTAATATATAAAATCAAGCCATGGGTAAAAAATAGTTACTAGTCTAAAAGCGGAAATGAGAGGCAGGTTTGAGTTTTGTGTCATCTCTTTGTCCCCACGTGCGAATGTTTTGGGCAAATCCAGACAAACAGATTCCGTTGTTTCTTTGTTTTAGTTCATGAAATTTGGACAACATTGAATAAAATGAATTAGACAGGCTCCATCTGACAAAATCCAGGCTCAGTTATGTTTCCACTTCAATTTGATTTCTTATTGGAAAAGAAATTATTTTTTATTTATATTTTGAAATTTTAATTCTAACTTAAAATTCTAATATATTACAAAATGTGTAGTATCATGTCAATTGGTTATTTTTGTATAATATTTATAAATAAATAGTGATAATTTAATTATTATTGTTTGAGTTATAATTAAGCATGTTAAAATTAGATGGGGGACCATGAAAGTAAATGTAATGAAAAATATTGATTGTAATGCATTTTATAAAGTCGAAGGAAATAATCAATTTGATTTGTTGCATTGATGTATGAGCAGAAACATTTTAGGTTTACCTAATATTAAATGTCCATGTCCTTTTTATATGCTATATTGCTTATCTTTTAAGGAATCGATGTTCATTATTTATACTTCTTATGAGTAGAGTCTTAAGATTAATTATGTTATTACAATTATTAGCCACAATGATTAACAACTCATACTGAATCCATATTTAGCTTATAATTTACAATTTTGATATTAAACTTTAATCAACTCATTTAAGAAATAATAATGTTTTTGTTTATATAAATCTCGTTAAGGGAGAAGAAAGTGGTGATTTCACTTAAACAGCCGGATTGCTAGAAAGATAAGAGGAGGAGGAATTGTGAGGACCGGGAAAGTAGAGTGCATATATGGAGTAATTATTCAAGGTTGCTAATTGAGGGGAGAAGATCATTTTTCCTTTTATCTAAAGAGCATTTTTAGGGGAAGTCCTTTTGTTTGGTAGTGATGGCATGGCAAAGTGATTATCATCAAGGACTGTTCGGGAGTATACATGGTGGGGCTCATTTTGTTATTCTTTTTGATGGAGTATGAAGTTATTACGCTCAAGTGGATCTAAGTAATCCTTAAAGAAGTGTTCGTATTTAGAGTGACGTTCACACTAAAAAGCATGTGACCATAGTAGTGGGTGGCCTAATGTAAGGGGACGTTTCCTCTATTAATTGATTGTCTCATGACGAGTGGCTAAAACTAAGAGACTGATTAGTTGAGGACGAGCCATAGAATGAGAAGTGAGGAATTGTCTTCAAGTGTCCAGCCTAAGTGGGGTATAATAGTTCTAAAAATATAAAAATCTAGGTTATTTGTGGTTTAAATGAAAAGATATGGTATAATTGATTGTGGTTGACTAAAATGAATAACCCAAAAAGAGGGTTTAGGGGGACCTCTTAGGAGGGGGTAAAAATCAAAGCTCCCAAACAACCTAGTCGATAGACGGCCCCTCACCTACATTTGGAGACTCATTGAAAATAGCTTAACAACGCAACGAAATGAATGGTGGAGAGATTGATTTGAATTCTTAACCATCCAAGTTGCCCCATTGAATTGGACTCACTTCGATTTGCGCATGCACTTTGATTCAATAGACACCCTGCCACTCTTTCACTCCAATTCTTCATAAAACTTTTGGTCCCCCTTGTCTCTCTTATAATTAACTCGCTTTAAATGCCTGGACCAATATTAGATGTTGTAAATATATCATGTCACATCAATAGATGGAACTTAAAATTTATAAATCATAAAGTTGAATTAAAAATCAGTAAAAAAAAAGGGAAATTCAATTCTTTTTTATTATTTTAAAATTTTTAAAAACATATTATTATTTGGTACATTAACAATGTTTTTTAACTCCATAAATAAGATAAAAATTTTCATTTTATTTTTTTTGAATAAATTATTATTTATTTATTTATATTTTGATTTCTGTGGAAATTGAAGATCCAAAGTTGATTCAATTATTTCAACAATGTCAATTCATTGGTTTGTTGGAATGTGGGTGACCATCATTGCACCACCGCATGAGTCGGGCGGGACATGGATGTCACAGTGGCCTTCGCCTGTCTTGGGGTAGCCTCCCGCATGGTTCCCTCCTTTTATAAAAAAGAAAAGAGAGATAAAATGAAGTGACTTATGCTTGTTATTCAGCACCAAAACATAGCACAAACAAGGCACATAGGGAAAAGGTGTTTTTGTTTCAAACATGACAAACTAATCTTTTGGGGCAGACATTAAGACAAGTTTGCTGTGGATAGCAGTCTCCACCATTATTCTAGGGGTTAAAAAAAACCCATCCATTCCTTCAACAATTATTCTTTAAGGTGTTTGTATGTGCGGTTCATTATAAAAATATATTCACTTCAAATCATGTATATAATACCCCTACGTGCTGATTAATAAATAAAACAATCTGTTCTCGTCGTGCATTGCATTGTTTATATTTTATGCCTATCAATTAGAGATGCTGGGTAGCTGCCTGCTTCCTCTACCAACTTCATTACTTTAAATCAATGCAAATTTTCCATTTAAAACCGTCAGATCCCATCGATCTAACAATTACATGTCGTGATTGTTATAAAAACCCCATTGAGGAGAGTTAAAACTTGTAGTACCACAAAATTACTAGAGATTCATCATTATGATAAATTGCCTTTAACAGTGTCGAATAAAGTCGTATTAAAAACAATAGTAAATGTTCCTAAAAGGCTGTTTAGCATTGGTGATACACAAAATTAAGCCAAAATATAAGGAATTTATTATAATAGAACTTGTCGGCCAACAAAATCACAAAGAAAGCCCAAAAATAGCAAAAGAAAATGTCAAAGAGAAAGTACGTTTTGTTTTTGTTAACCTCAAGTTTTGCCAAACAACAAAGCCAAAACATAACATCCCTTCGATATTTAAATATGATTTCTCTTTAAATATGTTAAAATATAAATGTCTTATATCAAAATTACAATAAAATCCTTGAACTTAGAGTTCAATCCCTATGGTCCAACCAATTTATTACTTATTAATTTAATTATAAAGTATTCGATATTTTTAATTAATATTTTGACTTTTAACAACCAAAATATTAATATTAAATTTAATTCTTCCATTCGATTTTAATTTTATATAATCCTCGAATATAGAAGATTCTGGAATAAAAGACTGTAGCATTTATTTTGAAATTAAAAATTGACATAACCTCAAATTTATATCTTTTGTTATTTTGATTTTTATTTATTTTTAACTAATTTTGACTCTTAACCTTTTTTAAAAAAAAGAGAGTTAAATTTAACCATCAATCTTTAGAAAAGAAGTCTAATTGATTTTTTTAACAAAAATATTGTCTAAAATATTAAAATTTTAAATATAACTGCTCGTATGATAATTCACTTATACTTTTTTTAATTTTTTATAATTTTTAAATCATTATTTACATGGCATATAAAATAAATAGTACCATTTTAACATAAAGTATATATGAGCTTTCATATCGTAAAAAATTAATATTTTAATTGAATTTTCTTTTAAAAATACAATTTAACACTATTTAAAAAAATAATAGTTAAATTTAACTAAACAAAATAAATATCAAATTCACAAAAAAAATATAAGTAAAAGACTCATTTCAATGGGTTAAATATTGTGCGAAGGGGGAAAGAGAAGAGTAATCAAACGTGCCAAATTGAGTAAGTTTTCCTATAAAAATAAAAAGGGTAAAGTCCATTAGAGGTGATTATAAAATAGTGTATTTTTATTTTGGTTATTCTAATTTTTTTTTGTTAATTTAATCACTTTCGTTAGAATACTTTTTTGAAATAGTCATGCAACTGTTATTTCATTAATGAGAAGCTGATTGGACCTACCACGTTATTTTTATATTATGATATAAACGTTACAAATTAAAAAAAAAAATTTCTCTTCTCCTTCTCCTTCCTCTTATCTTTTTCTTTTCTTATTTTCCTTTCACATACCTTGTTGCTAGTGAACAATATCTTAAAAATTATTGTGAATGAAATAACAATTAAGTGACTATTTTAAAAAATTATACTATCGAAAATGATTAAATTGATAAAAAAAATTTAAAATGAAAAAAATAAAATTGATGCTATTTTAGGGTACCCTCCTACCTGATGATGAAACCAAAGACGTGTCGATAATCCTTTTTAATGCATAGGGAAATGAAGAAAGAAAAAAGGGTGGCCCTTTCTGTAGGTTTGACTATCAATTTTGTACCTAATCAGGAATTAAAGTCTTCTTCTTTTTTAATTTCAATCTCATAAATACCCTAATATTTTCTCACTCTCCCTATACCTCATTGTTTCACATGAATCTGCACAACCACTCAACTCCCACTTTGGGTTTTAACCAATGCAGTATTGAGACCTAAATATCTGCTACTTCAAATAAAAATGTTAAATTTAATTGTTAAGGTTTATATTTTTTTATCATTTTGATATTTATTTATTTATAATTAAATTTAGTCTTAATTTTTTAAAAGAGTTAAATTTGACATTAACCTTTTAAAAAGAGCCAAATAATTTTTTTAAACAAAAATATTGATTAAAATGTTAAATTTTTAAATATGATAGCCCACATAATAATCTCCATATAGTTTTTACTTCTTTTTTTGAATTTTTTTAATAAATCTTAAATTATTTTTTGATGTAACGTATAAAATAAATAGTGTTATGTCGAGCCGAAATATATGAGAATTATCACATGGATTTTCACACCAACATTATTAAAAGTTAATGTTTTAGTCTGCATTTTGGTTAAAAAATGATTTAATTCTTTTTTTGAAAAGTTATTAGTTAAATTTAACTAAAATAATAATAAAATTAACAAAATAAATATAAATGTTAAAGACTAAATTTGAGATTATACCTACAAAAAATAATAATGTATTATCTTAATAGAAGTTAAAGTTTCAGTGTTGGTGTAGAAGTGGGCGTTAAGAGTTGAAAGAAAGGCGGGGAAAACATAGGGAAGAAACTCCCAGTTTTGGTGCGCGTGAAATGGTTTGGCGGTGTAGTGAGCAAAGGTACAGAAAACAATGGGAGAAGCAACCAAAAAAAGGAAGAGAAAGAGGGGACAAATAGGTCGGCTAAAAGTGAAGCAAAACATGGACCCACTTCACCAAATACTACCCTCTGTCTGCTATGTGTCCCCCATCCCTCAATCTCACCCTTCTTCTTTATATTAAAATCCCCCCCCCTCCCAACTTTGTTACCAATAAACCTAGATTACTATTGCACTCTTTGCTTTGCTTTCCTTCTCTCAAGGCTAATAGCATTTGTCATTTAAAGTTGGGTTTTTTTTTTTGGGAGGAAATCTTTGTTTTTTGTTGTTTGTTGTGTGGTGTGCATGGAGCTCCAACTGGGACTCTCTCTTCCATCCACTCCTATTTTTCCTTTCAAAATGTTGGACCTCAACAGCTATGGTTACGAGCTTAGGGAGGGTTTGGGTCCATTTGGCATTAATGTTAACAACAATTGCGGCAGTTGCAGCAGCAGCTGCAATTCTAGCAGTAGCGGCGGTGCTGATGATGGTGGTGGTGGCACCAAAACACGACGACTCCTTGATGAAGAGAATCGAATTGTTCCTAAAACGTTGCCTCTTTTGTTTTGGACAAACCAACGACCTAATGATGAAGATGAGCCGAAAGATGTCGACGACCACTCTTCTTCTGCCATTTTCAAGTACTTCACTTTCCCTTTCATCTCCTTTTTCTTTTTATTTCGTGCGTCTGTCTGTTATTGAATTGAATCTTTGGTTTTGATAGGAATGATGGAGAGGGTTTAGTGGGGTGGCCACCAGTGAAAGCATGGAGGAAGAAGGTGCGGCGCCGCGTAGCCAATGTAAGGGCGGCGGTGGAGAATAGCTGTGGTGGTAGGGCTTCAAGTTCAACGTACGTGAAGGTAAAGATGGAAGGAAATGCAATTGCCAGGAAAATTGACATTAGTCTTCACCACTCCTTTGAATCGCTCACAACCACCCTGATGAGAATGTTTGATATATGTAAGTATATATAATAAAACAAACCCTATAGACCTTGCTTCAATTCAATCCTAGTTTCAAACATTCTTGTTTGGTAACAGCTGATGAGAATGGGCAAAAGAGCTTTAAACTCACTTATCTGGACAGAGAAGGAGACTGGCTGCTTGCTGAAGATGTTCGATGGAGGTAACTTTTTCCTTGTTATTTTATTTTTCCTGTTTGGTTACATAAAAGCTGATGAAGAAGTTTGGGTTATTTTCAGGACCTTCATTCGATCCTTGAAATACATCAAATTAATTCGAAGCAGATGCTAATAAGTTAGTGATGGGATGGATGAAACTTGAAAGAATGGTCACGGCCTTTTCAATTTTGCTTCAATGTAAACATATAGTAAATGAAACACTAGTTGTTTAAGACACAGGTATGTAGATTTGAGTGCAATAATGATACCCTGCTTCAATTATTCCAAAAACCTTCCCTGCCAACTTCATCAGCCTTTGAATATTTCTTAAACATGAATCTATTTTAAATGCCTTCTCATTTCTCTTTACCCAAAATTCCATTTTTCAACTAAGACTGAAATTATGAGAACGAATCAAAATAAGTGCTACAATTCTATTGATTTGATAAATGCATACTCTGTTTCGATACACCTCTCAAAATCATGATATTGTATATATATGAATATGAAAAATTAAATAAAAAATAAACTACTTTTTTTTTATTAAATTGAAAGAGGAACTCATTAATTATCCTTTATAAATACTTTGGACATAAATTCAAATATAAAAGAAAAGGAAATAAAGCAAAGTTGGTCCAAATCCAAACTCTAATGGGATACCCATACCATAACGTGGGCCGTCACTTATAAAGTAAACAACTTGGCCTACCAAGTCAGGATACATTCTTCTACTTGGATGCTCCACCAATTTCGTTCCTAATCAATTTCAAAAAGCATAATCTCAATATTTATATTTTCCCTTAATTTAACCTCTATTTTTTAAAAAAAATTTGACCTCTTAATCTTTTCGAGTAAAAAAAAGCCAAATAGCTTTTTTTTTTAACAGGAATGGTGACAAACAATGGTTTTTTTTTTAATTGTTGTTGGTTTGACAATTTAAATGACAGTTTTTTTACACATCATGTTAATATAACATCATTTGTCTTATATTTACGTCAATAAATAATTTTTAAATTATAAAAATAAAAAATAAAGCAAATTAAAATTTTAAAAAATAAAAAATTCAAAAAATAAAAGAGAGCATGGAGTACATGTGGATTATCATGTAGGTTGTTGTGTTTAAAGATTTAACATTTTAGTTAGTCAAATTTAATTTTTTTTTAAAGGGTTGAGAACCAAATATAACTAAAAAAAGGGTTAAATTAACAAGAAAATGTAAATATTAAAGGCAACATTATGCCAATTGAAAATAATCTCTCTCTCATATATATATATATGAAAACTATTTGGTATACTAGTAAAGTTTTTAAACTCCACAAGCGAAGTTAGGGGGTTGACAAGTATCTTATAAGGGTATAATAAAATATTAAAAAATAAATATTTTTAAAAAAGAGATATAACAGTTTTTAAAAATTACTTATGAAATAAAAAAAGCACACTGTCAGTGTATTAAATACTAACCCATATCACACACATGTGCATATGAAAATTACTTTTGATATGAATGTATGTGTGTAAAAATTATTAAAAAATTAAAAATATAACATATTTATTGAAACCATTTTTTTTAAATCGACTTATATTTTGAAAATGAAAATGAGAGTCGCCACTAATCTTTTTTATGAGGTGTGATCGGATCACCTAGTAATTTGATTGTTTTAATAAAATGTTTGATTTACTAAAACAATGATATTTGGTCTACAAAATCCAGAAAATAGGTTCGGGAGTTGGTTACTGACAAAGAAAGATTAGCACCCTCGTCACGCCCAAAATTGGTACCTAATTGATTAATTAATGTCTTAATGCCGAAAGTTGAAAACCCAAAAAGAATTTAAAATACAATCCCTCTTTGTTTTAATGTTAATTTTACTTAAAACCGCTAGAATAAATTGAAACAAACGTAAAGACCCTCTCGTGTCGAGATAACAAAATGTCACATCCCGTAAGTTAGGAAACGACACATTGAACCTTTGAGAATAAACTTGCATTTATTTTTTATTTGAAATCTTATGTATTTTGATTTTAAAAGGATAATCAGTCATTTAGGTTCAACGAGAAAAATCAAAACCCCGTAAGTTAGGGTACGGCTTCTCGAATCTCCAAATACGAAATATTGCTTTATTTTGAATTTTTTTTACTAATAACAAGTATAATATTTAAACGATGTGTATTTCTCTTATTTTGGGGTATAACATAAAAACAACTAATTATATCTAAATATAACGTATGATGTAGTGATTGATGAATCAATATAAAATGACTATATAGATAGAATATTGGAATGATAAAACATAAATGACTAAGGGTGTACTTTAATAATAATATCATAATCTAAATAAATAGCAGAAGTAGCGTAAAATAAAATAAACGAAATAACGTGAATGGAAAGTCGCGACTCAAAAATACCAAAATAAAAGGGAACCATAAAATAACACATAAAATGAAATGAAAATAAAATAAAATAAAATAAAATGAGATGACAATATAATAATATGTACAAATATAAATAGAATAAGTTTTAAAAATAAAAAAGGCAAGACAATAAAAATTAATGGATAAATAAACAAATAATAATAAGATAAAAAAATCCATAAAAAAGGGCTGAGATTAAATAAATGACTAAATCGGGATTAAAATGAACTTAAAAGCGTAAAACTATATAAAAGAAGTAAATAAAATACTAAAATAAAAATACAAAAGTATTTAAAATAAAAAATATAAATAATAAGGGACTAAATGGTTAAAGGACCGAAATAAAAAAATAAACTTAAATGGATAATTTTAAAAAAGGAAAAAAAACTGGTGTTAGGACCAAAACGAAACGTGTGCAAAGGAGGAGGGATTAAATGGGAAATTATTTCCAGTCTTACAAACGCACAGTTTCATGTTGGACTAAAATGAAACAAAGCCAAAATCACATGGTAAAAAAAAGAAAAAAAAGAAACAGGATTAAATTGAAACAGGGAGGAAAAGCAAAATGGCCTATCACGCAAATAGACCATTAGCAAAAAAAAACATGCGGATCTGCTAGGCGGATCAAGTCAAGGTGCGGGTCGAGGGTAGAACGACGCCGTTTTGGGCGTTTGAGGCTAGTCCCAAAATGACGCCGTTTTTGGAGCCTATATAAGTGAAATTTTTTCAAAAAAATTTCATTTCAAAATAGTTAAAAAAAGAAGAAGAAAGAAACCAAAGCTCTCTATTTTTTCTCTGAACCAATCCTTGGCCAGCCGTCGGTCCGGCAAGTCACCACTGTGTTGGCCATCGGTCACCGGTGAAGGCGCCGCCGTCCACAGTAGCCGAAAAATCACCCAAACCCCTATTATTTTTATTTTATTTTTGCATAAAACCCCTTTTTGGACTTGAAATTGGCAAAAAAATAAAGCCAAAATAAAATAAAAAAACAACAAAACCCCTCAACTTCCGCGGTCCTCCGTTGCGGCCTTTGGCCGAATCCCAAGGGATCCGACAACCTCGCAAATTGACGGTGGCTTCAACGATGGAACAATAGGTGAAAAAGTTCCCTTTTTTGTTATTATTATTTATTTATTTCTGGAAGAAAAGAAAAAAAATTAAAGATGAGGATGAAGCACCTTGCAATATTTAATCGATTTCAAAAGCTTTGTTTTTTTTTTTGTGTATATATATCTCCGTATAAAAAATTACATTGATATGTTTCTGGCTTTTATAGCCGAATAGATACAATATTTTATGCTTTTTTCACTACTATTTTTGCTGCTTCTCTGATATCTGTATTGCTTCTGTTTTGCTTGCTTTCGTTTCTATTTTTTGTTCTTGCAGGTAAGGTCAATGGAGGAGAAAGGCTGACCCTTGCCATTTTGGTGCAAGGGAGGCAGTCCTCGGGCGATGGGGCACTGACGCGGCACGTGGAGGGGGTGCGGCGCACAAAGGAGGCGAGGGTTTCTTTTGTTTATTGAAGATGTTTAGGTTTTTTTGGGTCATTTGGGCAATTAGAGTTTTTTATTTACTTGGGCCATTGGGTCATATTGTAAATAGGCTGTTTTTTGACTTGGTCTTTATTTTTTGGTTTATTTTTGTTTTATTTGTTTGTAATATGGGCCAGGCCAAATTGGGCCATTACAATATTGTTTGAAAATAATAATAATATGACATATTGATATGTACAAAATTATAACAAAACAAAAAAATAAACTAGTTTAAATTTTAAGTTGAAAGAAATAATATAAGTAGATACATTTTTAATGTCACTTAATGTGTAAAATTACACACAAGATTTGTTAACGTAGTTCGAATAACAATCCTACTAAATAGAGTCTTACTGAGTGAATGATTTATTTAGCAATGAATCCGAAACCATATTAGCTAAAGTCCAATCTGATCGTAGAATGTGAAGCAATTGCAACCCCAAAGAGATCCCTACCTGTTACAATCACCCAACCCCAAAACACCTCACTCATAAAAATGTTCAACTCTCCAATAAATTCTAGATAGATAGTGTAATAAAATAAAGCAATAACAACCAAGAAATTCAAGATAGATAATAATTTTGGCCAACCTTGCCTTTTTTGCTATAAGCCTATGCATTTCATCTATTAATGCCAACTCACTCATTAAAAACTATAAGATTTATCCTTTTTGTTTAGCCACAACAAAAGGGCTTGGTGCATCTTCTATCCTAACATCGGTGAGAAGAGAAGCTGAGTGAATAGAGGTGATTATGGGTTGGGCTACCCGGCCAGACCCGAAGGCCCGCTCGAAAAATAGGAGGGTTCGGGTAAAAATATAGGCCCAAAATATGGGTTTGGGCAAAAAAAGAGGCTAGTTTAGAAAACGGGTCAGGCCTCGGGTAAAACTTTTTTGGCCCGGGCACGGCCCGGCTCGAATTATATACTAAATATTTTTTATTATTTTAAATCATATTTACTTTTTTATTTTCAATTTTAATATAATTACTTTTTATTATATTTTCAATTTGTGTATTGTTTTAAGAATTATTTTAGTCTCATTTTTTATTTGTTTCTTATTTTAATATTTGTTTTTATGTTTTTAAATGTATTTAATTTATTATATTTTAATTTTTTATTTAATGAAATAAGCTAAAAAAATTAATATGGGCCAAGCAGAGCTCGGGCTTAACAATTTTATTTTAGGCCAGATTTGGACAAATTTTCAGGCCCATATTTCGGGCCGGGCCTAGAATTTTGTCTGAGCTTGGCCTGGCCTGGACCGGACCGGCCCAACCCATGATCACCTCTATGAGTGAATAAAACTATTCACCCTGTAAGTGGAAAATAACTTTTTGAGATCCTGAAAGACTTTGGAATAGTAGCCATGTTCTCCTTAAGCAACCTCACATCATGTTAATCCATCAAAATGTGATAAATAAGAGGTAGAAATGGCAAGAATTCTCAAGTAGCTAAAGACTCAGCATGGACTTTTTGGCTAAATATTAACTCATCATTTACATTAGTTTCATGTTCCCCTCGTTCATCCTATCTTGTCCCAATCTCTGTTTGGATAAAGGTTGGACTACTATACTCAAACTCCTCTTTAGTGTTCTTCTCTATGTTAGGTGAATCTGTCTCCAACTCCTTAACCCAAGGATCCCTCTTCTTTTTTCCATTGCTATGTTTGAACAGGAGAAATAACATCCTATTGTTTAGTCATCTCATTAATAATTTTTTTTAGGTTCCAAAATACCATGAGAATGGTGATAAGGGATTTTGAAAATTTCATACAAACTATTCTCAACCAAGGATTTCTCATTGTTTATAATTGGAATGTTGTTTTTCAAGGAAAATATATAACATTTATAATCCCTATATTTTTCACAAGGTTAAGATAGAACCTAACTCCTAGTTTTTATGACTTAACTAAAACCATCTAGCCTTTACAAAGGCTTAAATAGAAACCTAGAACCTACCTCCTAGTTCTTATGGCTTAACTAAAACCATCTAGCCTTTACAAAAGCTTAACTAGAAACCTTTCTAATCCCCTTAAAAGTTTTTTAGGTAAAAAACCTTAAGTGATCTCTTTACAATAAAGACAAGATGAACAAACCAACAATCAACCTCTGATAGGTGTGTTTTTGCAAAATTGAAGCTCTAAATACAAAAATATGAGAGTAGTAAAAGATATTAAAATATGCTCTCAAAGTTAATGCACAAGAGAAAAATGAGAAATCAAGAATTTCAAGCTTTTCCCGTGACTTTGATGCTTGGATATCTATTATGTCTTCAAGTGTTATTGACTTGTACTTATACCCTTTGAGTGATTTTTAGATTTTTGGAGTCATTAAAGGGAAATTAGAGCTGTTGGAGCCATTAATTTGAGCATTAAATGCAATTGTAGAGTTGTATGTTCCGATACATGGCTTCAAGTACTAACACATTTCTTTGAAAAAATATGATTCTTAGCTCGCATATATCGAAAGTTGTGGCAATGTTCTGATACCTCAATGTTAGATTTTGATACCTTTGTAATCATATTTCGATACGTTTTGTTGCCTTGAATGGAATAGTGTTTACTTGCTATGTTCTAAACCACTAAAAGGTATATTCCCATATCTATATATGTATCAGAACATTTACTAGTAAGTTTTGATACATTTCAAGTCAGTAGCTTACTGAGTCTGTATGTTTTAATACATTTAAGATATATTATAGGAGCATGGTTCCAAATTTGCTTAAAATTAATTTTTAGAGAAACAATATGTAGTTTTGTAAATTTGATTAAGAGACTATTATTTTATATCTAAACATTTCAAAAGAAAAGCTAACAAACTTGTCAATGGTTTGTTCTTGAGCCTCTCGATCACTAGGGGGTTTGCACTTTATTGATTCCTCTGTTTGTTTCATCATGCATCGAATTGTCATCTGACATCTCCACTGGCGATGAAGAAACCTCAACTCTTCTTTTGGTTGATTGTTTACCGTGGTTAATTTTGACAAAGAAAAAAAAATCCTTGAAAAGGAAATAAAGAAATCGAGCAGTGGAGAGACGTGATAGAAAGAGAGAGTAGTTAAGGAAACAAGCTTATCTTTAATAAAAGATAATCAGTCATCTAATAAACAACCCCTTCTTTATACATTTAATGCCAACAGCTAAAAACATTCCAAGGGATAATCAACATTTGAAAAATTAATAATAAAAATAATAGATGTCGGAAATAAGCAGTAAGTAATCTATAAAATGTGCCCTTTGACTACCCAAGGCAAGTCACATTCGGCATATACCAATAGCACTCCTTAAATTTTCAAACCTCTTTGAATGAAAATTATCCGCAAGCTGATTTTTAGTTGAAATATGTTCTAATACTACCCTTTTTGTCTCCACAAGTTCACGGACAAAGTGACGTCTGATATTGATATGTTTAGTACAAGAGTGCAACACAGCATTTTTAGGAATGTTAATAGCATTGGTATTGTCACAATATACTGTCAGAACATCTATTGGAACCCTATAATCAAACAACATTTGATTAATCCTAAGTAGCTAGGAGTTCCCAGCTCCTATGTTTTCTGCTTTAGCTGTGGATAATGAAATGAACTTAAAAACAAGCACTTAAGATGCTTTTCTATGATCAATACTACCGGCCTAGTTTACATCGCTATAACCAACAAGTGTTATAAATTAGTGTATTTAGAAAACCATAGTCCAAAATAAAATGCAGCTTTCGCATATTTGATAATCCATTTTGCTGCCTTGTGATGAGACTCTTTCGGATTGGCTTGGTACCATGCATATACCACAACACTCCGGCAAATATCTGGCTTGCTAACTGTTAAGTATAGTAAGCTCCTAACGATTCTTCTGTAAGATGAACAGTCTATTGAAATACCATTTCTGTTAATACTCAACTTTTCACTTAAGCTCATAGGAGTTCTAGCATCTTTAGCTTACTCAAAGCCAAATTTCTTAACCATATTCAACACACATTTCTCTAGGTTAACAAAGATGTCTTTTTCAAGTTGTTTAACTTGCAAAACAAGAAAATAAGTAAGCTCACCAACGATTCTCATTTCAAACTCCGGACGTATTAGTTCCAAAAATTCATCTTTAGCTTTGTTAAGGTTGGATCCAAAAATGATTTCATTTACATAGATCTGCACAATGGTCATGCTGCTCTTGGTCTTCTTTGAAAATTAAATCTTGTCCACATTGCTCTATTTGTAGCCTTCTTGCAACAAAAACTATGACAAACGGTCATACTAGGCTCTTGGAGCCTATTTTAATCCATACAAGGTCTTTGATAGTTTGTAAACATAGTCAGGCTTATGAGGTCCACAAAACCTTTCCTGTTTCTCCACGTATACTTCCTTATTCAGAAGTTCATTAAAAAATGCACACTTAAGAGTTTAATGTCAAGGTGACATGCAAAAAGAAGAAAAAGTCGAATGGATTCTAACTTGGCTACTGGTGCAAAGGGTTTTTTTTTTTTTTAATTACCAAAATCAACACCTTCAACCTCCGTATAACCTTGTGCCACCGCTTGAGCTTTGTTATGAGTGATGTTTTCCAAGTTCATTGCTCTTATTTTTGAAAATCCACTTGGTTTGTATCACATTGTAGACTTGAGGACGAGGAACAAGTGTCCAAACATCATTTCAAATGAACAGTTGTAGCTTATCTTGCATTGCATTCAACCAATGTTCATCTTCCAATGCTTCCTCAATTTTCTCTAGTTCGGTGATCGAGACATAACAGCTTGTCTTATTCATGTCTCGATAGTTAAATATCTATTTTTCCCTGATTCTTCCACCACCAGTAATGCTGCCAATAACATTATTAGGAGGATGATTTTTATGAATTCTTGCAAAGGGTCTCAGTTTTGACACATCCTAAGACTGATCTGATTCTACTTCATCAGTTGTTCCATTTTCTTTTCGATCTTTTATTACAACAAAAGCGTCATCTTTTGTTTCCTCCACCAATTTGCTCTCATCAAATGGAGAGTCATTTGATGAAAACTAGAAATATGAAAGCTAGAAACCTTTGGAGGAAAAGCCAAGAAGAACAATGAAGTGTGATTTTTTTTTAAATTCCCTCTATTTTAATTAAAAATAAAAATTTAATTATTTTAAAATAATATTGAAATGCTATAAAACTAATTTCTAATTTAATTATATTTGACTTCAAGTATAATTGAGTATTGTAAAATTATATTTATATTCAATTCTATATTAACTTCAGATAAATTCGTTAAATTATTTTTATTTAAAATTAATTAATTATAATTCTTTAACATTTTTAAATAGACAAGAAAAATATATTTAACATATAATGCAATTTTTAATTTAAATTAATAATACTTAAGATAATTTATAACTAATTAGTTTTTTTATTTTTATTGAAAATTGTAAAACAAAGGGTAAATTACACCCAAGGTTACTGAACTATCAATAAGTTTATGTTTTGGTCACTCAACTTTAAATGTTACAAAATGATCATTGAACTATTAGAAAGTTTCATTTAAGTCATTAGGTTGTTGAAATTATTAGTGTATGACCTTCTATGTTTGCACTGCCTGAACTAATCAAAACTTCTCCTTTTCATTATCTTTTACAATTCATTTTTTTATAAAACAACTTTGAATATTACGAATCTACAAACCAAAATTTAAATAGTTTTTTTCTTCAATCTCTGAAATTGACCATTAGATCAACTTGGGTATAAGGTATGTTCTTCTACTTATCTATGGTACTAATCCACTATATCGATTGTTGAATTGTCGCTTAGAGCCCGCTACTCGGACTTTTTCTTTTAAAACAATATTAATAGCCAGTGTCCTAAATAAAGGCTTTCAAATAGTTTAGTGATTTAAATGAAGATTTTTTAATAGTTTAATAACCATTTTGTAAGTTTTTGAAGTTGGTGACCAAAATGTAAACTTACTAATAATTTAATAACTTTGAGTGTAATTTACCCTACAATAAAAAAGGAATCGATATAAAAAAATAGAATAATAAAAATTAGCAAAGGGTAAATTCATATTTTTATTTAAAATTTATTTAATAAATAAACCTTAAAGTTAATATATTTGGATACGTGGATATTTTTCAAACAATAGAAAACTATGGTGATTTTTTTAGGCATAAATTTCAAAACTATACATGAACTATGGTTTAATACGCAATTGTATATATAAATTTTGATTTTATGTAATTTTATACTTATTGTAAATTATTAACACAATTATTAATATAACATCATTTTATGTTTATATATTACATACATAAATAATTATATTAATCCAGAATAAAAATAAATTAATGTATTTATTTTTTTAAATGTGTGTTGTTAAAATAAAATTAAAAGTTTCAAGTATACATTTGAACCACAATTAGATTTTCACGTATATAATTGCATCAAATTAAAGTCTATTTATACAATTACACATTAAATCAAAGTTCATGTATAATTTTGAGATTTATCCCATTTTTTTACTAAGCCTTAAAGTTTGAATTTATTTCTAGTATTTTATTTAAATAAATTTTAATGCTTTTATACAATAATTTAACAATTAAATTGCGAATTTTAAAAAAAAGTATAATAATTTTCAAGTTGATTCATAACCATAATAATGACCCATACGTAATTTTTTTAAATGGGTGGAGAAAGAGAAAGTGGATACCTAATTTTTTCCATTCAAAAAGTGTTGGTTGCTAATAATGGTGGCTGCCTTTGAAGAAAATTAATTGCAACAACTTACATATATATATATATAAATGTGCCAAAACTTAGGCTTGGGCTTCAATATATTTTTTAATTCCTTAGTTTATCAACCATCAAATGATTTTTAATTTATTATTAATAGATGAAAATTAATTAATATTTGATAATAGTTAAAAAAAGTTTAGATATATAAATGTAATTTTTATATTAAAATAAAATAATATTATTAATATATTTTAAAAAAATCAATAAATCTAAAATAATATATTGAAAGATACATATATTAATACTTACTAATATTAATAAAAATACAATATTTACTACTTTACTTATTGCATTAATTTAATCAATTATATTATATATTATAAAAAAATAGTAACTCATTTAATAAAAATTTAGCTTTTGTATTGTGTATGGATCTTAATTTAGATTTATTGTGAATATATTTTAATATTTAGTGCGTTAAAATATATATTTTGATAAAATTTAAGATTTAGTCTTAATATTTAAAAGTCAGAAATTAAGTCTTCTAATTTTTTTATTTAAAAATTTTAATCCAATGATTAAAATCATAAGTATTTTCTGTCAAAATTTGTCAATTTTGCATGTTGATTAAGTGTTCTCATGTGATGTAACATATGATTGACAAAAAATAAACATGTTAAGTTAACAAAATTTAAAGGAAACTACTAACAACAATAATGATTGAACTATCAGTTTCAATTTGAAAAAGCAAGAGGATTGCATTTTGAACTTTTAAAGTATAGAGATTAAATCTCTATATTTTGTATCGAGTAGACTTTATCACAGGTTGGGCCGAAGCAAACTTTTAGGCCCGAGCTTGGTTCAAATTAAAAATGTTAAACTTGAGACCAACACAACCCGCCTGTATTAATTTTTTTAAATTAATTTTTTATAAAAATATAATACATTAAATATATTAAAACATTAAAATAAATATTTCCCAATATACTGAAAATATGCTAAAAAAATCTTTATAGTTAAATAACACTTAGATTGTTGCAACTTAGGAAGTAAATGTCTCTAAAATAGTAGCAAAATTAACAATAATACGAAGAGTTATAAAATATCTAAACAATAACGATAAAATAATAATAATATAATAAAAAAATTATAGCAAAACAACAACATAAAAATAGTAAAACAGCAGCATAAAGCAGTAAAATAGTAAGGGAAAAAAGTTTAGCCTTATTTGGTCATGCTCGAACAGAAATATTTTATCCAATGTCTAACCCATTTAAAAAATAGATTTTATTTTTTATCAAAATCTATTTTTCTATTTTTTAAACGGGCTGAACCAATAACCGGTCATAATTAGTTCTAGTATGAGTTTATTATAGTTATAGTAGTTGGAGCATGTGATTGTGTTGTATTTATACTAGTACGTAACATTGTGGAGGTGAACTGAAGCATACAAAAATTGCAAAGGCTATAACAGTCATTTGGCTGAACGGCAAAGCAGCCCACGTATGACATAATTGATCTTACCCCAATGCCATGTGTGTTTCGCATGAGGAAACCGCCTATACCTGTCTATATCTCTCCTCCAGTATTATATATATCACCAAACAGGTAAAACAAATGAGAGAGGTTCAACAAACTGTACATTACCCAATTGTCCCTCTCGCAATTCTCAAGTGGACTGCACAGTCTCTCTCTCATATCCTATCTCTTCGTCTTGACAAAAATAGTAATTTTTTTCTCTCTTTATCCCTCCCTTTCTTTGCATGTCCCCAGCGTTTCAGGTAGGTGAAAGTAGAGTACTAAACAAATTTCTTTTTAAAAATTGGTGGGAAGGATTAAACGGTAATTTCCGGATGTTCTGGCGGGAATTCCATCGGCCTTCGAATCTCTCCGTTCTCTGTAGCATTCAACCTTCAAATAGACTAAAAAACAGAGGTGAACTTTTTCTCTCCTTTTTCAATGTTTCATTTCTGTCATTGTTCTTTTTTAAAAATAGAAAATACATTTTTAATCTTTAAAGTGATTACTATTTCATAGTAAAACAACAGGTTTTGGCCTCTAAATCGGACTTCTTTTTGTTTTTTTTTGGGGGGGGGGGGGAATTTTTGGTTTTATGAGTATTATTTTGCGTTGAATGCTGAAATTCCCCTCATTTTTTAGTGTTTGGATATGGAATATCGAACAAAGTGTAAATCCATTGGAGTTTCATGTTTGCTTGCAATAATTTTGAACTGCGGCGCCCTTTTTTTTTTCTTGTGAAATTGGATTAAAATTAGAGCGGAAAAATGGGGCTTAAGAGTTTAATGTTACTCAGAAGAGGTGTTGCGGTGAAGTGAAAAGGTGAACTCTTTTTATGATTTTAAAAAGGAATTAATTAAGGTTTTGAACTTGTAATTAGATCATTTGTTATAAATAAATAAAAATGTATAGTCTGTGATTGTTTTAAGAGAATTACCAGATCCAGCTTATAAAGTAATAAATGCATTTTTATAGTACAATATTGGGTGGGGAAAGAGCCCCTGCAAACTCACTAGTGTTACACGATAGCTTTAACCACTGCAATTCGCTAAAAAATTTAGCATCTTTGTTTGTTTTTGAACGGAGAGTTTTGTCATGGTTAAACTTTGATCCCATCACCTATGGCATATTTGATTGAATTTAAGCATCTTGTGGAGCATGCCTCGCATTTCATGCCAAAACAGACAATGAGATCACAACGAGGAGCCATGGTCACGATGAGAAAAAAATCTTCATCCCGACGACACCACGTCATATGAAAATATGCAGCTGATTCCTTGGATAACAATTTTCAGATTATTTCCTAATTCCTAGGTATTTAATAGTATATTGGTTTAATTAATATCTAAAATGTATTTAGGGCAAGTGGGCACTAAATATAGTTACTTTAAAGCTATCGGGTACTTTAGAGCTATTGGGATTAGTGTGTGAATTAGATCACCTAAATACAAAAAAAAAATAACATAGTTAAGGGAGACTTTTGTGTTTCAGTTTGAAGAGTATCTTTTCGGGGTTTCGGATTTTCTTAATTTTAATTCTCTCTCTTGTAATTTTCTCATATTAGTGAAATATTTTTTTGCTCATACTTTTTTATCATTTTCAGGAGTTTTTTCACATAAAATTTATATGTTCGATATTTTTAATTTATTTGTTATTTTACTTGTTTGCTTACACTGGTTTATCCCAACACATCTTTGTCTCTATATAATGCTAGATTTATGCTTTTTTTCAGTATATGGTTTATAATGGGACAAAAATTGCCTGTATTGTTGTTTGTAGAGAGAATCGATGCTTGTCTTTTAACTTTCATGAAAACCAGTTTTGGGTAAATTTGACATATTTGTTGCTTTAGAACTAAAATTTTGGTGAATTTGTGCAGGTTATCTCGGTGCCATGATTGTTTGTTTGTTAATTGAATAAGCAAAGCATGCCAATTGCTGTCTTTCCTAAGCTTTTCTACTTCAAAGCATGGCAACACGAATCCGCCGCCTCACTACCAGAAGATCACCACCTAAGCTTCTTTTTCTCGCCCTCTTGATGCTTACGCCAGTTTGCGTGATTGGCTTATATAACTATGGCCAGAAGATATCCTACTTTTTCCGGCCACTCTGGGACAAGCCCCCTCTGCCATTCAGACGCCTACCTCACTATTATGCTGAAAATGTTTCAGTGGAACACCTTTGTCGCCTCCATAATTGGTCCATACGTTCACAACCACGTCGTATCTTCGACAACATCATCTTCAGCAATGAACTAGACTTGCTTGAGATCAGGTGGCACGAGCTTAACCCCTATGTTTCGAAATTTGTTATCATGGAGTCAAACACCACTTTCACCGGCATCCGCAAACCTCTATTCTTTGCATCAAACCGTGCCAGGTTTGCCTTTGCGGAGGAGAAGATCGTCTACGGTGTATTCCCTGGCAGAATTGCATCCCCTGGTTCGCTCAAAGATCCATTCGTTCTCGAATCACTCCAACGTGGTGCTATGAACGGATTGCTTCACAGTGCCGGGATATCTAACGGAGACCTTGTAATAATGTCGGACACAGATGAGGTCCCAAGCCCCCACACACTGAAACTACTACAATGGTGTGATGGAGTACCACCTATATTGCACCTTGAGTTGAAGCATTACATGTATTCGTTCGAGTTCCCGGTGGATTACAGCAGTTGGCGAGCCACGGTTCAGATCTACACCCCACAGACTCGGTACCGGCACTCACGGCAATCGGATGTAATATTTTCGGATGCAGGATGGCATTGCAGCTTTTGCTTCCGTAGCCTGGAAGAATTCACGTTGAAGATGACTGGTTATAGCCATGCAGACAGAGTAAAGAGGAAAGCGTTTCTAAACTACTCTAGAATACAGAGAATCATATGCAGGGGAGAGGATCTGTTCGATATGCTCCCAGAAGAGTATTCCTTCAAGGAGATGATTAAAAAGATGGGTTCCATTGCCCGTTCAGATTCAGCAGTTCATCTTCCTTCATATTTAATACAAAATGCAGATAGGTTTAGGTTTCTTCTCCCCGGGGGATGTAAAAGAAACATAGTGCAGCTAAAGTAGGTTCTTTTTTGTCTTTGGAAATTTCAACTAGGAAAAATAGGCTGGGGTTGGTTTCTCTTAAAATTTCATGATAAATAGTATAGTGATGGGTTTTAGGCCTTTTAAGGGTTTCCCTTATCTGGGCTAAATTTTCACTCTCAAATGTGAATTTTCAAAGGCCTCAGCTGGCTATATAATTACTGCTCCTTGCCTTGCTTGGCTTGGCATCAATGAACACGTAGCTTTAGGCGATATTTTAGATTCAATTTTACTCTCGAATATCGAGAATTCTCGCTAGAAAGCATCAAAGCACTGAAACAAAATGAAAGCATCAAAGCACTGAAACAAAATGAAAGCAAATTCTATGAACATTTATTTTGAGATAAATTCCCCGAATCTAAGAGTATAGATAGAATTATATCAAAGTTTAAGATTAATATTTATCTATAAGATGAGAATCCTAAAAAATTTAAGTTCTATAATATTTATCCCATAATATTTATAATAATTATCTTCATAACTTTTGTTTTATTAGAGTGTTTCGCTGTGCTAACAAGACATCAAGTAGATAAGTTTCTTTATATATCCCGTGTACATTCATCGTAGGTTTTGATTCACAACCTATAACATTTTGACATTGAATTAAGATAGTTAACTGTATCAATTAACAGATACCTTAAACCCAAATACACTTAACGAGAAATATCTGAAATTGATCTTTCTCTGCTAAAAGCTGGTGCATAACAAGAAGATGATTATTAAAGGTTTGAGGACCTCGATACAACCCTGTCTATGTCAACTTGTAGTAAAACCAAAAAAGGTACTGTTTATCCTCAATCTCAGTAATCCAATCACCCCCAATTGATGCAAGAAATTAGCTATAATATTCCTTATGACCTGGAATTGAGCAACACTCACTGTAAGGAACGATCCAACCAAGCAAAACTCATATGATTCCACCGATATCGATCCTTCCCCCCATTCTCCCATGCTTCGTCCTCCTCATCCCCAATCTCCGAACCTACAATCTCCTCTTCCATAATCAATCGAAAGATACAATCAACTAAATGGAAATCAAATGAACAAGAAAATAAAAAATAAAAAACATGCCAAGATAGCAGACAAAGAAAACATGCCGCAAAAGCAGACTGAAAATCCTATAGATTCAAGACTTTTCAATAATCTTATATTTTATCATCTTACACTTTCGAATAATTTTCATCTTCAATAAAATCAAAAACTTTGCTTCATTTTTTTCTTTGATCTCGGTCTTTGTTTTCTTATACACTAAATAAATAATTCATTTGTAGGTTTAAATCGCCTTGTTTATATGCTTTCTTCTTTGTTTTTACTTCATTAACTCTGAGGTTTATCTGCAAAATTTTCGGTTTCAATTGCTTTTAATTCTTTTTGGCTTTTTTTTTTTTTTTTGATGATGATTTGGTTGAAAGAAAATTTCTTGATTATAATAAGATATCATGAACTTGAAAGGTAAAAAGAAAGAGAGAGAGAAAAAGTACTGATGGGAAATCAGTTCCACGACTTTTTTGGGGGGGAAATATTTTGAAAATATATTTTTAGTTGTTTAAATTTATATTAGTATTTGATTTATATACTTCGATATCCATGCAATTAATTTTTTTTAAAAAAATAATAAAATTACAAAAAAAAAATACACTTTGAATGGATATAGATAAAATGACATCTAAGTTCGTATAAAAATTTATAATTTTAAGTTGCGAGATCATCATATTCTAATGACCGATTGGTTATGACATTCTTATAACATGTTAAAAATTTTGATATCCGCTCAACCTTGTCACAAGCGCATGGTCCACACGATAGAGCTTCATAAGTGGAGAAATTAATGGTAAAATCTTCCAACCCCCGATCACGTTCCATGCCATTGGCTGGAACCATTTTTTGCTGATGCCAAGATTCATGTTCTTTTACTTGTTTCGCGGTTAATAATCAATATAACTCACACATCTAAACAAATTCTGGATATAAAACTCTTATGTTAAAACACTTACCCAGGCCGCCTAAATTTTCCATATATTATCTTCATTTTTTTTTTACTAAATCTTCATTTTATGTATCTACGAATTATTCAACTGTACAACAAAAAACACGATTGTTCTTTTCCTCGGCGAGATCCCATTAACCTAATTCCGCCTTCGGCCTGCTTTCTTGTGCCTCCTGGTGTTAGTCGAGGATGATTGCGTTGATGGAACAGGCAACACCGTTCCTCCCTTGATGCTATCTGAATCCGTCATGTCAGTAAGTGTCTTCTGAGCTTCGATATAGACCTTAAGATCACGTACCTGTCATGATAAATAATTACTGTCAAAGCCAGTTATCTCAAGCAATTGCATAGATACATATAAACTTAGCCCATTAAGTTACCTGCTCTTCCAGATCAAGTATCTTCTCATCCATTAACCTCGATTCAGAGGCTTCCCTAAAGTGAAAACCAAAATAACCATGTAAGAAAAATGCAAGAAAAAAGTCAGAACGTAACACCTGAGAGACAAAAGACAAGCAACTAAGCAATGGATGGAATAAATAATTCAAAAAAAAGAGGTAAATACAAAAATGAGTTGAATGTGGACTAGTAGCAAGCTTTGCCCGTTTGAACAAGAAATAAGAGTACCTCTCTTCGATTTCCTTGACCTTTACATGCCAAACTTGTTGGTCTTTTATGAGTTTACGGTTGATCTGTGACAAAAAACTCAGATGGTGACAAATGCTACAAACTGTGCAACTGATAATGGTGATGTTATAAAAGAACCAATTATGCAAATGCTTTACACAGTTAAGTGGATACAAAATTTGTATATCAGAATACGTTGAAACACACCTCAGCAAGAGCATTTTTTTCCTCTGTACACTTATCCAGTTTGCTTTGGATGTCCTGCATCTCAGATGTAACAGCCTTCTCCACTGCTTCAGCAATGGTACTATCTCTTTTGCCTTTGGCTTCAGCAAGTAAAGATTCATAGTTCTGGGGGAGGGGAGTGAAAACAGAAGATAAATACTAGTTCTTAACACAGTAAAAAGCCACAATAGCACCAGTAGGACACAAACACAAGAACAGTGAAGGAAATCCATAATACTAAAAATTAAAAGAACGTCAGTGTTACTCTTACTTGTCTTTGTTTCTCCAACTCAGTAGCCAGAAGCCGACTGTACTCATCAAAAACCTGTTCCATTGGCACTTATGTCAAAGTCAGTACACGTGCAGGTGAAGTATGGCAGTTATTTTGTTATATATCAAAAACTAAAGACACAAAGTTTCAAAACCAAATCACAAAGCATGATAATGAAATTGTTTTCCTCATTCAAGGGAACCCGTTGAGCTTAAAAGAATAACATAGTTAAGATTTCCATTCAAGTAGTTTAAAAACTTATCATTGAAAAATAACCAGCCAGAAGTTATTTATAAGGACAATATACCGCTTCAACTTTGCTGCTATAGATGGCCTCATTAATTCCAGAATCATCACCATAGCCACATGAATGACAAGTTCCTTCAATTGATGTGCAACGGGAGTTGATCTCAACTGGTTTGCCATCAACTTTTGAATGAGTCAAACGATGCACATAACCATCACCCACATAATCCCATATTTGCTGTGATATTAATTCAAGGGAATAGCAATGCTGTGTATCTTTCCAATGTCTAACCCCATGACCTTCTTTATATCTGCAGTGGCCACAAAAGAGTTGGTTGAAACATAAAAGAGCACAAATTCATATAAAAAAAAATTCAAAACATAAATAAAATAACTGCGCTTAGATACTGATAAAAGATTTTTAACACAATAAGGAAGGATCAGCTGATACTGCATTACCTTCCACACCCCATAAAACCACATATCAAGCAGATCCAAAGATTCTCCTCTGATCCACAAATAGAACAGACTGGATTTTCTTCTTGCTGCTGGCAAAATCGGCAGACCTATCAACACACATAATACTGATTAAAACATTAATCCATAGAAAAAATAGAAACAATACCAATTTTAAGTAACATGTTTCCTAAGCCTAATAGATGCAGATGCAATGGTAGTAATCGATACCCAAAGAAAGAAAAAAGTAAGCTTCTCCTGGATCATGCTAGAAGGATAACAGACACTAATACAATACAAAGTGCAAAAATTATTCAAGGAACCAAGAGCTAGCTTACTGTACAGGACAAGTAAGTCCATTTTGAAGTACAAGAACATTGAAATGAATGGTCACAAAATGTACTAAGTATCCCACTAGTATCCGGGTCCAATCTCTCTGCCATACACCAAACAAAAAAAGAGAGGTGAAATTAATATCATAAATATACAACAACATGAACAGACAAGATGAATAGGGTAATTTAGGCTTTATACTAACCAAGACAAATGGGGCAAGTAGGCAACTCGGTGAATCCTACAGGAGGTGTGCTTGCAATCTCACCCAATTCGGTGTATTCCACGGATTGCGTAAAAAGGATGTGACATAACTCAGCCTAAAAGAAACACAACTCGTTAATCAAAATTGTTATTCAAAAGAGGATCACAACGAAGTAATTTGAGGCAAAGTTTACCAACCTCAGCAGGTGAAAACCGCTTCCCATTCAAGCTAAAATAGAATGCATCGGCCGCCGACTGGGCAGCTAGCTCTATTAATACGCTATACCTATCTTCCATTCCATCATTCCTAATATTAAAAAAATTGAGCATTAACGAAAAAGAAATTTTTAATCCCCCCCCCTTTTTTTTTCTTATAAGCGTAAGTATAATGCAAAGATAGAATTGTGTTTTTTGAAGTGAAAAGAAATCATCAATTTGGGATCAAAATGATAAAAAGGAAGCGTGATAAAGGAAGATGAATGATACCAGACGAAGAGGATGTAGGTGATATTCTCGATATGGGAGCCAGCAAATCGGATGAAATCGGCAGCGGATAGATACTTAGGGACGGCGACGACAAAAAGAGAAGTGGAGCGAGAACTAGGATTAGGGAGGGAGCTCTGAGACGCCCTCCGATAGAGGTGAACGACCCCTCTCCTTTCGCGGAATTTAGGGTTAGGGTTTGATAGGGAAGTGATGGTATAGAATTCGATTTCTTCGGCGTTGGTGAGGGGTAACTCGGTGTCCACCGAGTGAACTCGGAGGATGAACATGGTAACTGAGTTCACTCGCTTTCGGAGAAAATGACAGACACAGTTGGAATAAGCAACGAATTGATCCTTGAAATTGTGGGGGAAGGAAAAAGAAAAGAGAGAAAAGAATTGAGCCTTCAAATTTTCTTTTCTGATATATAATTCACTGTTTACGTCCTCTGTGAAAATGTTATTTTAAAAAGAGATGCTATACATTGATATTTTTGGGTAAACTCCAGCCATAGTCACTTAATTATGAATAATTTTCATTTTGGTGACTTAATTGTAAAAGATAACTACTTAGTCACTAACATTTTGAAAATTGTTTTTTTTTTCTGGTGACCTGAACGTTAAGTGACATCAAACTTTTTTTAATCAGTATAATAATAATTTTATTCCTCAATTTTTATATTTTTTATTAAATTGATTTTGATTTTATATAAAAAAATTCAAAATTCTTTTTTAAAATTTGAAAATTATATAAAGGTATGTAAAATTATAAATATATATAAATATATAACAAATTAAGTTATACATAAAAAGTTTATTTTCTTTAATTTTTGACGAGATTTATGAGAGTTTTAGTTTGATTCTGGTGCAAAGATGAAGGGATTTTTATTAAAATAGCACAAAAAAAAACACAAAAATAATACAGTGAAAATATTATGTAGCAAAATGGTACATTCGGGGTGATGCCGCTTATGGCAGAGGCGACACTGAAGGTGGAGGTGTCAAAGGCGGCACCAAAGATGCACGGCCTCCTTTATTTTTTCTGTTTGGGGACCATTATAAGGTCCCCAAGTTCAGCAGCAGGTGAAGCAAGAAGCAAGGAGAGGAAGAGAAAAAGAAAGAAAAAGAGAAAGAAAAGGAGAAGGAGAATGAGAGGGCGGCACTGGTGAGGGAAAAATAAGAAAGAAAAGGAAAAAGAGAATAGAGAGAAAGTAAGGAAGGAAGAAGAGGAGAAAAAAAATATAATAGAGAAAAGGTTTTTTTTTAACAGCTTTTTTGTTTTTTGTTTTTTTTTTAACAATTTTTTTTGTTAGATTTTGGGTTGGTCACGCCCTTGACATAGGCGGCACCACCCCTGGTGTACCATTTTGGTACATAATATTTTTACTGTATTATTTTCATGTTTTTTTAGTACTATTTTGGTAAAAAACTCAAAGATGAATCATTTATAGTGTTGTATTTCTTTTAGGTTGAGTTTTGATTCTTGATTAATTGATTCTATGGTTAACTAGTAACAACATTTACATCATTTTATTAAGTTTAATCCATCTTTTATTGTCTTGCTAAGCTATTCTCCTTATTCATTTCTTTCAAAGAAGTTTAAGAAGATAGATTTTTTAATAACTCGAGTTTGAAGCAACAATGTCCAACGCTATAAGAAAGCTGATAACTTAGATTTTGAATCCAACCCACGTAGAAGTACTGAGTATAGAGAATTGTACAAGTCAGATTCAGTGGTTGGCAAACCAAAAATATTAATGCCGAAAATGAAGGCGTGTATTCATGATAATCACAATTGAACTAAGGTGGAATGTACTATAATTATAGTCGTAATTAGGTCCAGGACCTAGGAGCGAGGAGCACATAGGTGTATAGAGGAGGAGAAGGTGACGATGTTGGTTTGGGAAGGGTAATTAGGGTTTTCCGTTTTGGTGATGGTAATGAAGGTAAGGGCAAAATGGAAAGTGGGGAATTGAACAAACATGGTAGATGTTGTGTTGTTGCAGTGGCGGTGATTGTTGTCATTATTATGAAGTTGATGATGCTGTCGATTATAGTATTCATCCATAATTTGGAGCCAATTTGTATGAGAAATGTACGAGAAAGGATGAACCAAAGATAAATTTTGGGTTTCTAAATAAGGGTTCAAAAAGAAAAGTTGAGCAAAACACTACATTGTATAGACCTTCAAATTCAATTGCATGTTTGGTTGGGTGTATTGGCATAGCCAATACACCCCTAATCAGTGGACCCCACTTAATCCTCCTTTAATCCATTGTTTGGTTGGTTGTATTGTTATTACGTCCCAAATTTGTTCCTTCCCTAATACACCCGGTCCCGTAATATGTAATCCCCCCATCCAGCACCGATTACAGAATCCTTACCCATTTCTTATTTTCGTTTCCTTTTTCTGCCCTCATAGATTTCTGTTTCTTCTTCTATCGATATTGCAGTTCTGTCCTCATTTCTTCAGCTTTCATAATAAATCCTCAACATTGTCTTCATCGGAGGCCGATTTTTTTCTCTCCTTTATTGTTTTTTTTTTTTGGTTTGGGTTTTGTTTGAATGCAAGCTTTTGTTCCATGGATTTGTTATCTCAATCGGCTGACACTTCATCAACGCTCTCTTTAGGGTTAGTTTCATCTTCGCCGCAATCTCACCGTACCCAGATCCCTGATGACTCTATTAGTTTCGAGGTGGACGGAAGGGACCGACTCAGATTTTGCACTCGCCAAACTCTGAACGCAACTCAGATTTGTATCAGGACCGACTCAGTTTAATGATCAATCACGCTAGAAAGGTAAGAGAGTAACGAAGGATCGATCATCGCCAAAGTCAACGAACCGCTCAAAATAATGGCTGGAAACTTAGGATGCGTTGTCGTATCCGTTGATGGCAACGAAGGAAGCATGGACGCCTTACGATGGGCGCTCGATAATGTTAAGCTCCGACTATTCACGGCATGATTGATTTTTCTTATTTCTGATATGTGCGAATTTATTTTTTCTTTTTTGAAATTCAGCCCATCTAGAAGTTCTTGCATTCACGGCAGCTATCGAGGCGCATCAGAAGAGAATCACTGATGCGATCTTGAACCATGCTCTTCAGATTTGTGCTGAAAAGAAGGTCAATTATTATTATTTATTTTTCCAAGTTATTGTTAATTAAGGTATATAGGCAAATATTCTTTGGAGGTTTGACCTTAAGTGATTAATTAATTTGATTAAAATCATCGTTTTTGTTAGTATTTAACTTGCTGAGGAAAATGAATTACGAGTTTGGAATATTTCTAACTCAGGCAAACGTGAAAACTCAAGTTGTGATTGGGGATCCAAAGGAAAAAATTTGTGAAGTAATTGAAAATGTGCATGCTGATTTGCTTGTGATGGGTTCCCGAGCTTTTGGCCCTATTAAAAGGTATTTTCCTCATTGCAATGTAACATTCCTTGAATCGAGACTGGTTGAATTGTTTCATTAGACCATTTGTGTTATAGTTTTATTCATGTTGATTGAGTTCGTTTTCATGGAATTTGGTTATATCTCTGCATCACATGAATTGCCTATGCATTTAATTTAGTATTTCACATTGTTGTTAAGATGTTTAACCTTGTGAATCCTGATCATTGATCAAGGCATCATAAAAAGAGAGCTGATCAAGCATGATAATAATGGACTAAATGAAGCCTTAGTGAAGAAGTTAGCATATAGGCTAAGCTTATCAATTGTAACAACTTCTAATTGAAATGTGAAATGAAAATTTATATTACTGGATTGGGGAATTTGTTCTATTTAGTAAAGCATTCTAATATATGTTTTTGAAGCATTGTTACATGTGTGCTCAGAAGTTTTTAACATGAATAAACATTTGTTTATATGCCTGCATTCTGGTTCTGGACATGCAAAGCCTTTTGTTTAGATGATTTTCCTGCTTCAACTATGGTGTTTCGACTCCAGCTTCTTTTTGTCTTTTCTTTGGATGGACTAACTCCGCCTTCTGTTGTTGGATGCCTCCCTTAAATTAGTTAATAGCATTGATATTACTTGCATCAATACAGTTGGTAGGACATAGGACTACTATTATAACTTGCCTTCCAGTGGACCATCCATTCATTTCAAATATGATGTTCATATCTGCTGCTGTTTGCTCCGAATGTTGTAGCTAAAGATAAAAAATTGGCATTACCTAAGGAGAGGTGATCGGTGTCTCTGGTAGCATTTCTCATTGCTTAAAATCATAAAATTAATAACACAGTAGACCATGTTGAGAAAGGTGATGAAGCCGATTGTTTTCATTGTAGCACATATATTTGAGTTATATATGTATATAGTTTAGTTGCTAATTTCATGCTGTTCAATTATTGGCATTGCCATAATTTTTTTTTATAGTATCAAGCACTAAAAAGATTTTCATATAAAGCTGGCAATGGGAAGGATCATATTTGCTCTGAATTATTTTCTTGTACAAAGTTGTAGTTTCCTATTTTGCATTCAGAAAGCTCAAACATGACTTAAAACTTATATATATATATTCTCTTGTTCAGATTAAATTTGTATACTAAGGAGTGTGATACTGATATATTACTTATGAACTGGTTTGGGCTATTTCATGGTTCTTTATGCAGAATGTTGTGGTTGATCAAGCATTTGGGCCTGGAAAAAGAGTTACCGTTGCAATGGGAACTAACCAAAACTTGGATTATGGTAATAAAATTGTTCTTATACTATTTCATGTTTCATGTTTCATTATCATGTAATTGTTTTTTTGAATTGTTTTTCTGAATTTAGCTTTTAATTTCTTCTGTTGAATGCTTGCTTTATATTGTAGTTGAACTAAGATCTTGAGGCAGTACTGCAACTTGTCAACAAATATGCCTTCTGGTTTTTGGTGCTTTAGAGGAAACATGTGCTCTTGGCAATTTAGCCTTCCTGGAGAGGTAAATTACTTTTGATTCATTGTGATTTTTAAGCAACCTTACCTCATGGCCTTCTATTTCCTGATTTATCAATGCATCATATTAATTTAGAATTGGCAGAGATTGCTTTTTCCCTTAACTTGTGGAATGGACACATGAAGTTGGAGGTTATTTTCAATGGCAACTTTGGACAGTATTCGTTTTCCTGCTAGATTGGTGAGCTATTTTGTTTGAAGTGAAGAATTGGTTTCATGGAAGGCCAATTGGAGTTGAGAGTAGGGTGAAAGAGATATTGTATTGGCTTGAATTTCTTCTATTGAATGCTTGCTTTATATTTTTAGTTGGAGATATTGAGGCAGTACTTCCGTTTAATTCAAAATTGTTGTAAATTCAATCGAGTTCTGGATGATAATTCGATATGGTTATGTTTTTTTTATTTTTTAGAGTTCAATTCTTACTCACTTATTAAATTTTATTAGTTATAATTATTTTAAATTTTATTAAATCATATATTTTAATTAAAATATATTTAATATTAATTATTTCAAATTATCTTTTATAGTATCATATATTATGATTTGAGTAAATTCATATAAGAATATTAATTATTAAGAATTTTATTAAATTATATATTTTAATTAAAATATATTTAATAATAATTATGTTTAAATATGATTAAAATATTTATTATTGATAATAATAATCTTATTAAAATTTAAATAACAATAATAATAATAATCATTTACCAAAACAAATTTATGCTAAGGGTATTCTAGTCATTTTAGTTTTTTCCACTATGCTATTACACCTCTATTCCATTCAACCAAACACAAGATTACTATTACGCCTCTATTCCATTACATTCAACCAAACAGTTGATTTGCTATTACACCTCTAATCCAATACACTTTTAATCCAATACACCTCTAATCTAATACACCTCTAATCTAATACAACGAACCAAACGCACCCTTGGTTTTTTCTTTTTCTTTTTTTATCTATTTTGAAAATGTTGTCTAATTTAATATTTTTCTAGATTTTTTCAAATTCTTAAAAGATTTTTGATTTTTTATATAGAATTATGGTCAAATTAATAAAAAGTATAAAAATTAAAGATTAAAATTATTATTATACTGATAAAAAAGTGTCAGGTTACTTTTTCATTAATTATCAAATAATTTTTTTTTATAGTTGAATAATTAAAACAAAATCTTATCCATTTGGACAGTAGTTTTATTAATTTAACAATGAATTTACTTTTGTTAGCATTTATTTATTAATTAATTTTAAACAGTCGCTTTGAATGGTTCATTAAACGTGAAAAGGAAGGAGAGAGAGCATTCATGCCTCTCCCTTTTTCATTGTAATTTTATTTCATGAAAAATGATTTTATAATAAAGATTATTTTTTTATTTATTTCATTTTATATGAGTGTAATATTATTATTTTTAATTTTTATTTTATGATATAGTGTCTATAAATATTCATAACTTCTTTTTAATATTTAGATAAAAAGATAATATACTTTAATATACTTAAACTCTTTTTATATTAATAATATTATCGATATCAACTGAATTAATACTTAATCGGATAAATAAAAATTTTAAAGAGTGGCATCATTTAATTTAATTATAAGTATATTTTTTTTAATGAAAAGAGTATTAGTAAAATATCATTAAAGTCAATAAATGAAAGAAGTGAATGAAATATTAATGTTTGAATGTAAAATTCTAGAATGAGGCTGACATCTATTTTTTATTAATTTTGAAATTTTCTTATTCTAAGAAACATCATTATAAGGAATATTGTTGATTTGGTCCTTTCAAATAATTTATATTTTTTATTTTATTTTTTTAATTTAAAAAATTTCGATAAAGCGAGTTAAAAAAATTATGTCATTTATCCTCAATAAATTTTTTAATTTTTTTCTCGAATAAATTAATTTAAAAATAGATATACAACCACTTTTAAATTTATTATTTCAAAAAATAACTTTTAATTTTATTTATAAAGCTAAACAATATTTTTTTGTATTTTTTATTTCGTTTTATAATTCATGTTTAAAGTTTGTGACTACCTCTATTGACAATATTATTTTTAATATTCGAACTTATGACTTACCATTGCATCCAACTACTTAATGGTTTAAAAGAATAATATACTTTGATAAAATAAAAACAACACTTAAATTATTTCAAAAATTATTTCAAAGAATATATCATATTATATTAATTTTGATAATAAATTGTGAGAGTAAAATGTGCATTATATATTATTTATTTATTTGATCAATTATATATTATTTATTTTAGTATATCTAATAATGAATATAAAATTTTAAAAAATCTTTAAAAAATTTTATTTAAATTTTTAAATAGTCATCCTAAAAAGTAACTATTTATTCTAAAAACAAATATTATATATTATTTAAGATTTAAAAATAAAAATTTAATTATATTAATAGACGGAAGCATCTCGCCGGCCATTACGCGCTTTTGCAGATCTTTGCCCGCTACTTTTCTCTCTCTCTCTCTCCCCTTTTGAGTATAACGCACACAGCTATAGAAATGGAGACAATCACGAAACTTTAATAGATTCTTCACTCCCAATTCATCTCTGCACTAAAAAAAAAAAAGAGAGTAAATTTATACAGTCACCGTTAAGTCTTTTGGGTCCGCTCTCCACCGTCTGTTACGGACACCATCTGCGCCGTGAAATTCTTCATAGATCTTCTCCTACCTTTTGGGATCTAACAAAGTCTTGAAAGGTAAACGCAGATAAACCCCCATTTTCATTTTCAATTTCGTTTTTGGATCAAGAGTCTATATTAGAAGAAAAAAAAGGGACCCGATTTTAGTTTTTTTGTTTAGTTTCGCATTTTCAAGGATAAAAAAGTTTATAATTTCTTTATCAAAAAGAACAAGCCAGTTTCAGTTTTTATTGCAGACGTTTCGTTTTGGAGCATAAAGATTTGATCGTTCTTTCTTTCTTTATATAAGATACATAAAAAAATTAGATTAGAAAGGAAAGCAGGGTGTTTTTCTAATGGCGCCAAGCACAATCCGTAAAGCGATCGGGGCTGTGAAGGATCAGACGAGTATAAGCATAGCCAAAGTGGCGGGAAACATAGCGCCGGAACTGGAAGTTTTGGTGGTGAAAGCCACAAGCCATGATGAAGATCCAGCTGATGAGAAGTATTTCCGGGAGATCATAAGCCTCACATCATATTCTAGGGGTTATATTAGTGCTTGTATCGCTACGGTGTCGAAAAGATTGCGTAAAACCCATGATTGGATGGTGGCACTTAAGTCTTTGATGCTTGTTCATAGGCATTTGGTTGATGGGAACCCTTGTTTTGAAGAGGAGATTGTGTATGCAACTAGGAGAGGGATGAGGGTTTGAATATGTCTGATTTTAGGGATGAGGCGCATTCGAATTCGTGGGATCATGCTGGTTTTGTTAGGTTTTATGCTATGTATCTGGATGAGAAGGTTGAATTTTCGGTGTTTGAGAAGAAGAAGAGAGATGGGGAGGACAAGTTTGCTGAGAGAGATGAGCGGAATAGGCGTGAGTATGGTGAATTTAGGGATGATTATGACCGAGAAACTGATAGGAGATCGAGGTCTTATGGTGATTTGAATGATTCTTTAAGAAAAGATGTTAGGAAAGAGGGAACACCAATGAGGGAAATGAGGCCAGAGAGGGTTTTAGGGAGGCTGCATCAGTTGTTGAGGATTCTTGATAGAGTGTTGGGTTGTAGGCCAGCCGGTATGGCGAAAGATAGCAGGTTGGTTCTTGTTGCACTTTATCAAATTTTGAAGGAGAGTTTCGGGCTTTATGTCGAGATATGTGAAGCATTAGGGATTTTGTTGGATAGGTTTACTGAGATGGAGTACGTGGATTGTGTTAAGGGTTTTGATGCTTATGTTAGCGCTGCAAAGATGATTGATGAGCTTGTTGGGTTTTATGGTTGGTGTAAGGACGTTGGAATTGCTAGGTCATCCGAGTATCCCGAAGTGCAGAGAATTACGGATAAGCTTTTGGGTACACTTGAAGGATTTTTGAAGGAAATGGCCAATGGCCGGAAGAGTCCGGAGAGAATCAAGGAAGAGAAACCACCGGTTAAGGAGGAGCCTGAAACAAACATGAATGAAATAAAGGCTCTTCCTGCACCTGAGAATTATAACCCACCTCCTCCACCACCTGAACCTGAACAGCCTAAGACTGTCCCACCGCAGGTTACGGAGGACCTTGTGAATCTAAGGGACGATGCGGTTTCAGCTGATGAGCAAGGGAACAAATTGGCGTTGGCTTTATTCTCTGGATCACCCACCTCAAATGCTAATGGTTCGTGGGAAGCATTTCCTTCAAATGGAGAGCCAGAGGTGACTTCTGCATGGCAAACACCAGCTGCTGAGCCTGGTAAAGCGGATTGGGAATTGGCGTTGGTTGAGTCAGCTAGTAATTTATCGAAGCAGAAAGCTGGATTAGCAGGTGGTTTTGATCCGTTGTTACTGAATGGCATGTATGATCAGGGGGCAGTGAGGCAGCATGTGAGCTCCAGTCAGCTAAGTGGTGGGAGTGCAAGTAGTGTTGCGATGCCTGGCCCTGGCAAGGCTGCTTCTCAAGTGCTGGCTTTGCCTGCACCGGATGGTACAGTGCAGCCAGTAGGACAGCAGGATCCTTTTGCCGCATCGCTTACAGTGCCACCGCCTTCGTATGTGCAGATAGCGGACATGGAGCAGAAGCAGCAGCTACTGGTACAGGAGCAACAGCTATGGAATCAATACGGAAGGGATGGAATGCAAGGGCAATCAAGTTTGGCCAAGATCACAGCAAGTTCCGTCTACTATGGTGCTGCTGCACAACCGGTAATGATGCCGTATGGGATGCCACAAGTGAATGGCATGGGGCAGGCAGGAGGGTACTATTATCCGCCCTACTAAAAATACACATTATAATCATGGTTCCACATTATAACTATCACATCAACCATCTTCGTTGATGTATTTTGGAATTATATAATATTCTTGCATTGGAGTTTACATGTATTTACAGCGTCACCTGCATCAGAGGGTGCGATGAGTATAATACCTTTGATAAACTATGCAGTGCAAGTATCATGTTTTCCTTTTATATTTGTCTAAACATCACAGAGAAAAGAGATAAATCATGTAAACATGATATGATGTGAAAAATCATATTTATTATTTTTATTAATATTGATTAAATCAGAACTAGGGTGACAACTTTTTTATTTATCAAATTTTCCGTTTTGTTGACATCAAAATACTATATTGATAATTTATTTTTATTTTAAGTAAAATTATTTTCTTTATATGTTACTCAAGGTTTTTGATGAAAAACCATTTATTTATTTTAAATAGAAGGATAATTTCACCATTTTTAAATTAATTTTTTATCATTTTCAGTTAAATAATAATTTTTTTAATTATTATTAAATTAATTTATAAATTATAATTATTTTCAATTTTAAAAAATTAGGTTAAAATATATCATAAATCCTTGTACTTTTCAAAAGTTTAAAATGTAATTCTTATATATATATTCTTTAAAAAATTAGTCCCTATACTTTTATTTTAACGTCATTTTTCAAGAAATTAAAATTAAAATTTGTAAAAAATAGAAGCATACTTTTAACCATGGGTTTGATTCAGGTAGAATAAATCTGGAAAATGAAGTTAATTTATTATTATTATGAATGATAAGTAAGTAAATTTGTTACTTTTATATGATGATTGATGCTGATGAAGTGAAGGGTAGCAGAAGAGCAGCAGCGGTCATTTCCTTAAACGTTAAACCTCTCTTAAAAACCCCAACACCACCTGAATCCAACATTTGTCCGCATCTCCACCAATCCCCCAAATGTCAAACGTTGTCGTACTGGACAACGGTGGTGGCTTCATTAAAGCCGGCCAAGGAGGTGAACGCAATCCCGCCGTCGTCATCCCCAACTGCCTCTACCGCCCCCTTACCTCCAAGAAGTTCCTCCATCCCACCACCACCTTCTCCTCCTCCCCCGATGACCTAACCTCCGCCGCCATTCGCCGCCCCATCGACCGCGGCTACCTAATCAACCCCGACCTCCAACGCGACATCTGGTCCCACCTCTTCACCTCCCTCCTCCACGTCACCCCTTCCTCTTCTTCCCTCCTCTTAACCGAACCTCTCTTTTCCCTCCCTTCCATCCAACGCTCCACCGACGAGCTCGTCTTCGAAGACTTCGGCTTCAGCTCTCTCGTCGTCGCCGATTCCCCTTCCCTCGTCCACCTCTACGAGACCAGCTGCCGTCCATGTGGCCTGGTTTCCGAGGCCCAGTGTAGTTTGGTGGTGGATTGCGGCTTCTCTTTCACGCAAGCGGCGCCTGTATTTCAGAACATCACCTTGAATTATGGGGTGAAGAGAATTGATTTGGGTGGGAAAGCTTTGACTAATTATCTCAAGGAGTTGGTTTCCTATCGGGCCATTAATGTCATGGACGAGACTCTTCTAATGGACGATGTTAAAGAGAAGCTTTGCTTTGTTTCTCTTGATGTTGAAAGAGATCTCCAGTTTGCCAGGTATATACCCAAGTCAGTATTATTGCTTGCAATGTGTGCTTTATAACACTGGATAATGAAAAGCAATGTGTTCTGCGATTTTGAAATGATGTTGAAAATCTTTATGAATGTACTTCAATGTCTTGCCTGATGGTGATGGTGTTGTTCATGGTAAGGGTTATTATTGTTTGCTTGCAATGCGTGCTTTTAAAACACTGTAAATAAATAAGCAATTTGTTCTGCTGCTATTTTGAAATGGTGTAGACCGTTTTTACAGGAAACATGGAAAAGACAATCTTTTTAGATGTACTTATGTCTTGCCTGATGGTGTTACTCACACAAAGGGTTATGTTAAAGACCCTGAAGCAGCTAAGAGGCATCTTGCATTGACTGATGGGGCCTCTCCTTCAGAAGCTATAGAAACAAAGAATGAAACAGATCAGTTGGGAGTTATGGATAAAACGGCAGAGAGGAAGAGAGTTGATTTAACTAAAAATGTAGTGTTTTTCTTTCTTATTAAGTGGATGATTTTGCCTGTTCATTTCAAGTGATATTCAAAGTATTGTCTTGGTTGCCTGGTACAGGAGTTTGACTTAACAAACGAGCGGTTTCTTGTTCCTGAGATGATCTTCCAACCTGCAGATTTGGGTGTGTATCATAATCTTTCGTTTTGATAATTGTGAACATTAATTAGGGTTTTCCAGTTTATATGGGAGCCAATTTAGGGATGTTCTAGTAGTTATTTGGGGTTCGGAGGCAGAAGTTTGGAATTTAGCACTAGAACCCATAGTCTGGTTTGTTAGAGCATGGGATATAGAATAAAGCATTTGAGAATATGTGTTTGCTTAAATTACCAATGATGTAAGAAATGGGAACGTTGCTCCATTTTTTTGCCTAATACTTCAATAACCATAATGTGACTAGGTAATCCGTCTCTTCTTTTCAGGAATGAATGAGGCTGGACTAGCGGAATGCATTGTTAGAGCTGTCAATGCCTGCCATCCTTATCTTCATCCTGTACTTTACCAAAGGTGGTTTAATGTTCTTTCAATTACATTTCTATAAAAGCATCTGAAATTCTCAAATTTGATTTGCTCATGCCACTTACACGTGTTCAAATCTCGTGCTTGAACAGCATAATATTGACCGGTGGGAGCACATTGTTTCCTAGATTTGTTGAGAGACTGTAAGCTCAATCACTTCCCTGATTGGCCTGTATTAATATCATCTTTGAGGGACCACTTTGATTTATTCTCATATTTTTATGCTAAAAACTCAGAGAAAAGGATCTCCGCCCTCTTGTCCCAGACGACTACCAAGTCAACATAACAACACAAGAAGAGTAAACTCTCACCTTCTAATATGTTTTACTTCTTTGAAAGCTATTTCTTCCCATTTGGTAAATTCTTTGGGAATGTTGACAGTCCAATCCTAGGTGTGTGGCGAGGGGGTTCACTTCTAGCATCCAGTCCTGACTATGAATTAATGCGTGTGACTAAGGCAGAGTATGAGGAGCTTGGATCTGCACGATGCCGGAGGAGATTCTTTCGTTGAATTCTCAAGATCTTGAAGGTATTTTGTCTCTACTAGATCTAAATGGCATCTGTATCTGGCATATAGGCTTATAGATTTGGTCAGTTTTTTTTTTTTTTAATTTTGAGCCAAATCATGTCAGTTTATTGATACACGAGGCTGGATGTTGCTGGGTATCAAGTGCTCTTTCAATGCTGAACAGCATTCTTAAATGAAAAGCTTTGGCGGCTGACCCATGTTGTAAGAAACTTGAGCATTTTTGTCATGCTCGCTCATCACCTGGTTTTGGTGAATTTGCTATAATATGGCTCCTAGAATGTTATTTCTTGTGGAGCAAGTATCTTGGAGATGAAGTTAAGCCTCCATTCCATTACTCTGGTAGAGAAGCTACCTGATTGAACCTACTCATGAGAGGGAAATGACGTGTATTAGTCGCAATCTGTCTTCAAGTTGCACGGTACGCTACTCGAAAGTGCCCACCCATGTATGATTAATTAGGTTACGAAGTTTTTTTGCCATTTCTCAGAAACAATTTTGCTGTTGCGTTCGCATAAATCATCCATATTTCTTCATGAAAATATATTACCATATCCATTCCTGAAATTCCCACTTTTTGCTGAAAGCTTTTCTTACCATGCTTTATGATTTCCGCTTGCTAACGAAATGAACTAATTCCCACTGTTTAAAGATTGTTTAAGCGGAAATCAAAGGAGAAACGATAAAATTGATCAAATATAGATGTATATTTTTATCATAGTGAAAATGCCACGGTGAGCAACTAACAATCAAAGAATATGAGTCGAACAAATATCTTCTATGGCCAATAAATTTCATCCCCTCACTCCTGAGGGATGGAAGTTTTGTACAACATTCAGCTTACAACATATTTGACGGTTTCTACAACAGCCAGCTTCATTGGTATTCACCACCATAGATACTGCTTCCAAAACAAATTGGCATGCCTTCTCTGAGTGCCAGATTTGGGATACAAGAAAAATTCTTTGGGGCATACGAGACTGAGAGATGAACATTCTGCTTGCCTCAGGTGGTATGTTCTTTTCCAACAAAATACCCCACGCTATGTTTCAAAACTACTTCGGCCTACCCTGGTTCAATCTAAAAATGGTTGAGCGTCCATGCATAGGTGCACCAATTTCCTTTGATACTCCCCAAAATATTCACCAACTGTAATTACATCATCATTTCCTGGGCTTAGACCAGGCAAGTCAACCACTGAATCATTGGTTTCATCCTCTGAACCTCCTAAATTAGTGATAAATTGCATGTGAATTTCACGGCAAGCCAGTATGAACATAGCAGCTGTGTCTGGCTGTTGTGCCTCTCGGAGGGCTGCCAATGCCTCCTGGATTGCCCCAGCTGCAACAAATAAAATAGGAGCCCTGCATCCAACCACACACATCTTCAGCTTTAGAATGCAAATTAGGCATTGGACAAGAACAATAAGAAAAACAGTTGTACCTCCAAATGTTGTGTTCAGCATGAAGGACATGCTCTGCCCACCTTTGCAACACCCTGCAATAACAACAATGTTAAATAAAGGCAACCCCTCTGTTTAAGAATACAAAGGAAGATATCAAATTGATACATGGGATCAAAATTTCATCGACTTGGAATCAAGATGGCAGATGAGCATATTACAGGAACGGAAGGCATATGGTTAAACCATCACACAGGCAAATTTCAGCATATCTATGGAATTAAAACAGAGTAATCCTAATTCTACGAATTTTAAATGCTAGAGAAATCTAAAATGTCCTCCCTGAAGGCAAAAAAAATCCAGAAAGAAATAAACCTTGCATAATCAGATCCCTTTAAATGTGCAGCAGCTAAAGTAGCAGCATCAGTCCAGTATCCAGCATCTTGCAGCTGCATTTCGTTAAAATTACCGTCAGTCAAAAGTCATACAACAAGAATTAAGCATGATATGTAGCTGCTCTATGAAATGCTAAGAAATAATGACACTTAAGGGCTCTACTTAAAAGGATAAACATGATCTTGTGGAGCTTGCTTATGAAGTGCTTATCAAGCTTGTTAGTGGAAGCTAAATGAGCAAAGTTCACCTAAATTCAAACTCGTACTTATTTATTCAATGAGCCTGGATTTGTCAGTCATCTATGTTTTATGAGCTTGATAACCCACCAGAAATGCACAAATCAAACTCAATCATGAGCTGACATACATACCCTAGCCACTACAGGCTTCAAATATAGACATAAATAGGTAAATGCATACCTACATATATATAAAATCATGCATAACAAAAATATACAACAAAAAAACCCTAGAGATTCTGTTATACACAAAACAAGAAAAGAAACAACCATTGGGTTGGATTTTTATTTTTGAGGTTTGTCAAGAAAACTGAAAAAAGGATTTCTTTAACAGAACCAAACCAAACCTGTGAACAAGCTTCCTGATACCTCCCAACAGCACAGAGCAGATGAGTGCCAGATAGTGACCGATCAGTTCTGACCATGTTTGCAGCAACGACCTATATCATCATAGAGCAGTGAATAGCACCCAAAATAGACAGGCATTATCATTAAACCTAGACAATCACATGTTTTAATCAAGAAAGAGAGAAAACAACGTTAGCCCTCACCTTAACTGCCAGCTCAAGAAGAGATCTTGACACTGCAGAAGAAAGAGCAACAGCACGTAGAGCATTTGGGTAGAAGTAAGGACTCTCTGGAGAAGTAGAAAGCAATAAACTGACAGCACCTTCCAAGTTTCCAATTGTGATTAGCCTGCGCATGCCAAATACAAAGTACAATTACCAGCATGGAAAACAAAGAAAAGAACACAAACTTGGCCTAGCGAACAGTACTTTTCAAATGAGCTTATGATTCAACTGCTCCCTCCCTCCCTCCAACAATGCAGTATAAATAGCAGTTCCACAAACAAGATATTCTAGGCCATACCAAGCTAAAAGCCTAAACAAGAACAGTAGTTCTCATGTCAAGTAAATTTCCCATGGTCTGATGCTGATAATTTTTAGAATCTTCAAACTACAGCACCATAATTTGAAATCACATCAAGCATGCCATGGGGAGCATTGGAGGAAAGATTGGACAGCTTACTTTTCAGATTAATCTAGATTTAAATTAACTCAGTTCTATTTAGAAAGAACCTAAGAAGAAAATTATAATTACTCGAAAAGAAGACAACGGTTAAATAGAAACAATTGATCAAGACTGGAAAATCTAGGCAACTTCCCTTCCTCAAATTTTATAAACTTCAAAAAGTCTTTCCATACATCTAAAGATTTCCAAAAATCTTATGTATTCATAACATAGAAAGTATAATTAAAGAAAATTAAAAGATAAAACACACCGTCCAATAATTGCTTCTGAGAAACTAAGGCTCCATATTGTTGTTGCTAAGGCACTTTATTTTTTTATTATTTTTTTTTTCCATTTTCTTTTTACATTTAACTATTGTTGATAAGCAAAATTGAAAGAAAAAAAAAGGAATGTAGTTAAAGCAAAATAATAACATAATCAAATGAATAAACAACTCAATTGCATCACAAAACTAAGTTTTTAACATAACCACCCCATATAAAAATCACAATAATACATTTATCAGAAACAAATTTTCGCTGTTTCTTCTGGAAGCAAAAGAAGTTGCAAAAGTAACAAGGTTCAACATAAATATAAATAGATTCCGAACTTCTACATTGAGAAAGACACTGCAGCAATTTCATCATTCAACTAATTAACAATAGCAACAAATTAACATAAACTCACTCATGCACATGGTTCTGAATTGCCTCCTCTCCTTCCAATTTCTCATGCCAAGGGATACGCTCATTAGCACTTTCCCATAAGTCTTCTTGCTCAAAAGCCAGTAATCTAAGTTGACCTTGAGTCTGCTAACCAGAAAATGCCTTGCCATCAAAAGTTTTAAATCACAAGAGATATACAAGACCAACCCAAATAGAACATCTCACTCTTTCAATTATTTTATCAGGGCTGTTAAAAACCACTAGAAACTTACCAATGCATCCCTTTGCCCAGTTTCTGATGTTGATTTCTCCTTTGATGTAATTCTACTGAGTAGAGATTTGTCATCAAGATCAGAATTTGGCATTGAAATAGGTGCTTTCTGTGGGGACTTATTTATTAATTTATTCATCAAGTGGTTAATAGCACGAGGCAATTGCAACCAGAAAAGTGCTTCTGAGACCTCACCAAATGTAGCAGCAGCAAAGGCAAACCTTGCAGCACAACCCTTATTGACTATGGTAGCATACAATCTAGCCCTTTCATCATCAAGTATGCAACCTTGTGCAGTGAAACAATGGAAAAGCACAAGGATAAGGAAAATTAATAAAATGTTTAAGTAGTAGAATTGGAACACTAGATAGGTTATTAAAGCCTACCTTCCTTACGGTAAGGTTCTAATACTTTTAGGAGCAATTCTGGGACTACAGAATCACCAACAGATGGTAATTCAATCAGGTAACTGCGAAGGTCTTCTGAAGATGAAGCCATTCCTGGAACAAGATGGGGCCTCTTATCAATAGTTGTACCAGTAGTATTAAACCAAGAGGGTTTCACACCCAATTGTAAGATCATCCGTAGTGCCTGTAATGACATGAAATATTGGGTCAATTGTAAGTAACTCTTTGAACAGTCATTTAACTTTTGAGATAGCAAACAAATAAAATGAAGTTTCATGGAAAGTAGAACAAGGCCAGTAGGCCCATTTCAAAATACATTCCTCAATCCATTCAGGATTGTGACACCAACTCCAATGTATCACCATTAACAATTTTGTTTAAGGCCATTTTTTTCTTTTCAATTTAACACTTAAGGTAATAGTGTTCCATCAATCCATCTACTTTTAAAGAAACGTGAAACGTTGTACATGTCTCTGCTAAATGCAAATGATCTGTTAGCATCATGTGTTAGAAGGAACCTTCAGTAGTTGGCTGCTTGTATAAAATAAAACAGTAATACGGAATTATAGGTTACTAAGCCAAAATGAATAGGCAGAACATTGTTACCAGAGCATGGGGTGTAGGAAGTAATACAGGACAACATAAAGGCATCGGTCGAAATCTCTCTTTTATATTTCTTGGCAGTGCCCCAGGGCCCATTTTCTTGTCATTTCTGCATTTGCACAAGTGAGGTTACTAAATTGCAAAATATATCAACTTCATATGAATCATATTTTAACTAGCAGTATTGTCCATTTCATTTCAAAACTAAACACTGATTGTTTAACCTAACCAGTCCCTATCTCCTTGCTAGCCACTCCAGACCTATCTCAGCTTTCATTCTAATAAAGCAACCAAAAAGTCCATTCTACCAGCTCCAACCAAATTTTAACAAAAACTAATAATAATTACACTAACTTATGCTAACAAAAAATAGAGATTTCTATTTGAAACCACTAATATAGAGACTATCTACAAAGGGAAAAAAAACCTTGAGAACTAAGAAGAAATTGTGGCACATACATGTTCACCTCAATAAGCCGAAAGCTACTATCAGCTCCTGCCATGCATAAAACCAATGGATCATTCTTGTCGGTCCGCAAGTGCAACCAATCCAATTCCAATACCAGGGTTCCAGGAAATTGTGGTTGTAAAAGAGAATTGGCCAATGGGTCTGGTGAATCCTGCAAATACCAAATACTATATATTATGCTCAAATCTTGAAATATCCTTCAAAAGGTCCATGGGGCGAAAAAGAACCATCTATTCTAACTCAAACTTCTATAAGTTCACATAACATGTACCATTCACGGTCTCAATCAGAAAGAATCTAGCAATAAAAACCACATAATGAGGCTTCAATCCTCTGGTGTATAATTTGAATATGAGTTTAGAAAGGATAAAATGCCCAAGTGAGAAGACAGGTCCAAATTGGAAAGAATGTCCAGCAAAAAACCACAAAATAGGGTTGCAACCCTCTAGTGCATAATTTTAAGTACAAGGGCGCATTTGTTATAAGGGAAAGCATTCACTTTCCTTGGCATTTAATAGGTCAGAATCTGATCCTCATGTTTGGTAAACTGAAAAGTGCCCAACAATCTTGGGAATCTAACTCTCATTTTTGGAAATACTTTCCTATTAACATAGAACATGATTCCTATCAGAGGTGGAAACGTAACTTTCCCAATTGAAAAGTTAAAAATTAGCTTTGAGACAAAAATCAAAATTACCACATGCCTACTAGAGTATTTAGTGAACCAAACAAGCCAATGTAACTTTCTCAATTTATTCAGCACATTCCTAAGTAAAGCAAACAATGTAATGTTACTTTTTGAGAAATCACATCCTATCACAATCATGACATTGGAAAGCACCAAAAAACCTCCAATGTAGAAAGGATGCAATAAGTAGTAACAAGCACAAAAATGAACTAAATTTATCTTCCAATTTATGAAGGCACAGACCAAAGGAAGTTCACAAATAAAACATGTGAATGTAGAAAATAAAATATGGTAGTCCCATCTCAATTCTCAGGGGGAAACAATCCAACTTTCTAATGACTAAGAAAACACTCCAGAAACCTTTAAACACAAAATATCCATCAATTATTAAGTATAGCAAGATAATAGCAGCAGATAGATAAATGGAAGGCAGAAAATTTGATAAATGCATTTTCACACTTACAAGATCAAACACCGAAAATGTATTGTCATTAAATAGTACAGCAATACGCCCCCGACTACGGTCTCCAGCAACAACAGGTGAGAATTTTATTCTTCGAACTCCTTCTCTGTAAGTGTTGAAAGAGGAAGACTGGCCAGTAGTTACATCCCACCACCTTATGTTACCTGACCTGTCTCCCATGACCTGATAAATTAATGATATCAGTGAAGACAACAATCTTCAAGGCAACAAGATAACATACCAACTGGATGCAATAATTTAAATATGATACATACAACATGAGGCAAGCGGTAGGCCATGGCTGTAATCAATCCATCAGATGAAACAAATGAAGAAGAAGGCCATTTGGGTCTGGAAGACAAGCAAAGAATCCTTATTAGTGCAAGCAAAAAGGGAAAGGAAATGTGATTATATGTTATGAAAAATGTAGAATATAGAAAGAGAATACAAGTACTATGTGATCAGAAATAAACCAAAATGCCTATGGACTAAAAATTAGATTTATTCTGTACAAAAATATAAGAAAAATATAAGGAAAACTTACGCTAAAAATAAATAAATAAAATGCAGAAAATAGAAGTCCCCCCCCCCTTTTTTGTCCCTAAGTTCTTCATGACAAACTTGATGAGAAGGTAATCATTTTTCATTCAACACAATATTGGATTTCTGTTTCCATGTTATGGACATTACCAAAAATATAACACATAACAAGTTACAAGATTGTTTGTCAACAAGTTTAGGTTCCAAGATAACATCTTTAAGAACCTGATTATTGCAACAATGGCAACAGAATGCATATGTTAGGTGCATATTAATAGTGTTAAATCTACAGCCACATACAAATTTGTCAAGCTCCAAAACTGTTGTTGATTTTAGGTCCCATCACCAAAATATTATCACTTCACAGCTCAAGAAAGTTGTGGCTCAAAGAAAAGTCAATGTCCACAGTAGTAACACATTAAAAGTGAATTTTATATGTTCAAGACTACTACAGGGACTCAAATTCATGAAGTACAGATGTAAAGGCAAACACAAAACAAATGGCTCACATGTAAACCAAAATAAAGGAGATTACACATTTTCTAGTAGCATGTAGGTTCAACCTGATTCTATAACATTATATTAAGCATTTACAACAAATTATACCTGAAGTCTCGGATCCTCCGGCCATGAACCTCAAAGACTCCGAGTGCACCATTAACTAAGGCAAATGCAAAACTCTCAGAAATCTCATCTTGCAAATTATCAGAGTTCCCTGCTTCTGCATTTAGAAGTTACAGTTATTATAAGATAACCATTTGGGCAAGACAGAGGTCTTTGTAATAAGTGATGCCAAGTATAATATCCCACTTGAATCCGATGAAGATGCAATTGTGGTTGAGGTTGCCACTTCTGGTGCCACAGCTTTATTATCTTTATGGGATAATGATGATTCCCTCGAAGGACCTTTTTGAACTGGTCTGGGAACTGTTGGAAGAGTCCATTCCATTACCGTGAATGGAAGAGCTAATGATCTAAGCTACAAAGAAGTATAGAGCATAATAATTATCCAAATTAAAATATTAGACAGTAAATCAAGAAGAAATTTAGGACAGATGTCATATTGATTTATACAAGTTTTAGAATAAAACTAAGAATAAAAACAAAATCAATGACAGAGAAACAAGCGCCTAACGTAAATATATATTATATCAAGGAAAGTGAAATATGAAGACAAAATAATTCAGCATGAAACCTTCCATAATGAAAACTCAAGGGGAAAAATCATTAGTGGACCAGGGAACTCAAAAGGAAAAAGTAGAAGGAACTAACAATATACCCAGGATATTATTTCGGAAATTAGAAAGTCTTACCAATGAAAGGAGCAATTAACACATTTGGAACAATAGCAACCCGAAAAACTGCTGAAGTGATTGTGGAACTGTGAAACTCCAAAATTACTATTGAGTTTCATTATGAGCGATGCAGAAATGAGTATTTTGGTTTTCTATGAATTCCTATAAGTTTTGCACCTCAAAGATTTCAGGAGGCACTAATTCCAGTGGTCAGTTATGAACTTGATGGCACAACTGCAAACGATACCTAAACATTCTAATGCTAATTTATAGAACTTGATTTTCTCTTGAACAGAGAGATAAACAATATTTTTCTTCTCATATGAAGACACTAGTATATGCAAATGAATCAAATTTCATCTCTTCGGCCCTGCTTAAGTAAGCTCAAGCAATGCACGCACTCAAAATTCCACCAAAGAGCTATAAAATGAGCAAAAACATGTCATTTTTCCTTCTAAGCTAATATAAACATCGCAAATGACACTATGATGACAAATATCATCAGATTCTTTCTATCTCGGGATATTCTGCATATTTTAAAGCAAAGCCATGTTTTCAATGGAGTGCTGGTCGCTGGAAGGACTCAAACAAAAGCATTGCGAACAGCAATTTTGTATTAAGATGAATGATTTCTGAAATTTGAATATCATTATTACTTACACGTTTGGTTACCACATCCTTCATTGTGACTATATTATCTAAGGTTTATTAATTATGTCTCAAGTAGGGGAAAGAAAAAGAAAACATAATAGAGAGATAAGGGGAAATGAAGACAGGAATTTGAGGTAGAATAGAAGAAACATGAATAACTCATAAACTCTTAAGTCACTCAAAAAAAAAAAAGCACATCAAAGTATTACAGACATCAGCAATAAAATCCTAATATAAATGCAAAATTCCTACTTCCTAGCTAAAAATAAACCCTAAATAAAACCTTGAGGTGATTCTCACTCAATAAGCCTCCAAGAACCATGACAATCTTTCTATCTTCACTTTCACTACTTTATTTCTGCAACAGCACCAATACAATCATTTGAGAAGCCTAATGAAATACTAGACAGACAAATGAGGGAAGGCTAGTGAACATCAACCAACAAAATGTTCAACCCTTTACTAAGATGAAGTATCAGAAGCCAGTCATCAAGTCAAAATATCTCAATTCTTCACATATATATAGTGAAAAGAACAAGCTTACTGTTAGCAACCATTATCAGAAATACTGCAAGCCAGAAGAAGAGGAAGTTAAGCATCACACTCACCATAATTGGATTTTTTGTCATAGCCCAAACCTCAACAGGTGCATCACGAAATAAAATCAGAAGATACCTGAAAAAGTTAAAAATAACAATATATTACCACGTTCCAGAAATCAGACAGCTAGTTAGACAAAGAAGGGAGCAGAATTAGAAAAACATCAGACAAAGTTGGCCATATTCAGAACATATAAAGGGTTATAATTATCACATTATTAACAACCTCTAACTATGAAAAAAAATTGCATTTTCCAGAAACCAGGTCATTACATATTCTTTTACAAGAAATAAGAATCAAGGGAACCAGCAGGAAGAGATGATCCGCCATCTAACAGACAAGAATGCATATCACATATTTTCAAAGATACCTTGACCACCACGATAATTAATCACCCACCCAAAGCGGGGGCCTCCATTCTCTATCTCCAGGGTTTGGTGTTATGAAGCATATGCTAAAATTTTCTATTAGCCTTCAAGACCAACCTTGTGTGCAACTGCAGTTTCATTTTCCTTCTACAGATTAATTTTGACAACACAAGTCTAGGGTTTCTAATCAATATATATATCACCATAGCAGTTAATAGTGGCTGCATTGACTATTTCTAAGCTGATAATAATAATTATTAAATAACAACATACACAAATGGCAACACACGATAAAAACATGAAATATGGCAGTACAGCATCCATGTTACAGCATCTCTGCTTCCTCCTTTCCTTTTACTTTTTTGTAATACATGTTTACACTTGTAAGAGTAGCACACTTCTTATGCATCATAATATGTGGAAACAATCTAAAGTTGTCATATTGAAGGAGAAATTTTTGCATGAAGGGAAGTATGTGTCAATTTAAAGGATGCTGCCAAATGAATGCATTGAGTAATCAAAACGAGAATTTAGAAGGAAAACCTTCCAGATGAAGAAGTTCTTAAAGCTCTTATAGGTGCACGTTCTGGCTTTTGTAAGACCCGAAAAGTTCTGTTAAGCCCACTTCTTAGACAAGTCACAACAAGTCTGTTAATGTAGCCTCCAGTTTTCTCATTCACCTAAGTCCATAGAAGTACTAGTAAGGATTAAACTGTCGAACAAAGCAATGATATTAAACAAAAGGAAAGGAAGACTAGCAGAGAAAGAAGAAATGAAGCTAACTATGATGCAAATGACAGATATAGTCCTTGGAAACTTGATACACTACCTGTGTGTATGAAAACGAAACCAGTCTTGAATTACCAAGCCATCGTAAGCCCCTCACCATACTATTATGAACTGAAAAACTGGATGCAACAGCGTTGGCAGAGACATCAATGACATCAATTGTCCCACTTTGACTACCCAAAGCAACTAGTGGAACTGTTATTGCAGGATTATCTCCCCCACCTTTGCAGAATATAGTGTGATTAATAAACTTGTAAAAGTTTCACAAAAATGGAAATTCAGGAGGTAGATTGAGGAGGTGGAACTAACGAGACATAGTAGCTGTTAAAGAAGGAGATGGTACTGCCAGCATGGTCACCGTTGAAGAAAGAACCTGAAGCTGTCCAACTAAGCTAATCTGGACTAATGATTTGGCATATAAGTACACATGAATAACCGAAAGAACTTGTACCAAGGCAAAATAAAAGGAAGTTGTTCAGAAATAATAAATGCTTTTCATTTCATTCTCAAAAACAACAAGGAGAAAATTATAAACTTACAGGGCACCTAAACCATTCTTGATAAAGAAGAGAAACTCAATGACTGTTGTACTAAAATAAAATAATGCAGTTATGTCAACAAAGGCTTGGCAGACAAAGAAACCCATTATTTATTTAAAGATCACAAAAAGTAAAATATCTGGCAAGTAATAAGCTTGTTGATCAAATTACACTTCTTCCATTTCCTATGGATTCCATATATATCTTCCATACAGTTCAAATATGCAGTAGTTACTCTGATCTCATGGTATCATTTTCCAAGCTTAACCTTTGACCAAGCATAAAAAAGTAAGTTTGATTTTTCTCTCACTTTGACAGATAGGTATGCTGCAGCAGCAAGTGAATAAGCATTTCAATGACGCTCTATAATAAATAAAATTCCAAAACGCTGTTTGGGCCAGAAGAGTACCATAATTAACATCATGCTCTTTTCTAATACAAAGTTCAACATGACATCTGGCCAGTATTTTGAATCCCAGCTCAGCCAATTAATTTATGTTAAGATCACTTAATTTATGTTAAGATCACTTAATTTTATTGCACTTGCTGTCAATTCCAAGCAAAAATATGTTATAAAGCTAAAAGCTCAATGACCCAGCAAAAATTGGTCAAGTCTATACATGCCAAGGGCACTAGAAACAACACCCGAGAAAGTTTGGATCACAAACCCTTAAGCACAAAATGCATTTTAGCCTGGCAATTCCCTAATCTACCACTTAATCATAGTAAGCCGTTCCTAAATCATAAATTGCATCGTTAACAGAAGAGATTTGGGTTATCATAAAAGAAAGAAGAAACTATTTCCAAATGCAATAACAACTCTACCAAAGCAGTAATATCATGTCAAAAGTGGACTGAGTCTTCATATAAATGTATAATAGGAAAAGGAAGATATGCAATGTTAATATCTCCTATGTGTATATGTGTGGAGAGAAAGTAAAGTCATGACTTATGAGTGCAACTTCATAGATGGGAGGGCAGGTCAAGGAGCCAGCTAAAGGAGGAAAGAGAACAAAATGTTTCAAAGTTTCCCTTTGTTCAACTGATAAAACTACAGTCATCACATCAGCAAGAACTGAGGAACATTCAACAGGAAAAAGGAATATTTTGGCATGCCAGTTAGAAAGTTAAAGAATTTATTTACAAACCTTAAATGTCACATCTGCAAAGCCAAAAGTAGAGTTTGGTAGCTGAGTTTGACTACCATTTATGTTGTCCAGCTGCCTACTGCCTTCTGCAGCAAGTCCATCCTTAGTAGACACTATGGTGGTGGTATTTGTTGAATCAAGAGATAGGTTAGCAATATTTCCAGAAATTCCAGCATCCTTCTGCATAACTCCTTCCCCTTCAGCAGTCAAGATCCAGCTCCATAGTTTGCCATCATCAGAGATGGAAAACAAGCACGTCTTAGCAACAAGAGGAGTATCATCACAAAATTCAAAAGGATTATCAGAATCCACATCAGATGCACCATTTGATGAATCTGAATAAAGTTTGCTAATATTTTGAAGCGTTGACTCTGATTGGCTGACAAGGACTGCAAGAACTGATGGTGAAGGGACAGGTGAGCCAAGGGATGGCATCAACTCCTCCATTGTGCACATTACATGTACCTGTTCTCCTCTGTAATAACACCCAAATGAGAGCATCCTTTTAAAGGCAGAAATTTGGAAATTTGAATATCATTAACTACATTAAAGAAAACCATAAAACAAAAATATTTATAGGTTATAAGAGATAAATATGAAAATATGGTCTGATGCTTCAACTTGCTGTGACAACAAGGTATCACCTAGGAAAAGAACTCAACAGCTTTAATTGGTTGCAGATATGTTTCTATCTTTACAAGAGAAGATAAACTAATAAATAGCTTTGTATGACTGAACCGGTAGATTTATAGTTCTCAATCACAATTTGATAAAAACCATATCATACTTCAACCAATCAGAACATTCATAACTAAATGATTTTATGTGCAGGAAGCCGAGAATCTCTTATTATATCATAAATCAAAAGGATATTTCAAAGTCGTTCCAAGTACTTTACGTTGCCTAGTCTCCAATTCAAAACCTTCTCCATCTGTTTTCCTAATTTTGTTACATAACATTTATGATTCCTTGAATAACCCAAGGTGATGTGCACTGTAGGAGCTTATTTAATCGTAACAAGTTAAATTTGAATGAGGCCAGATATTGCAGGAATAATATAGAAATAGAAAATGCTTACTCTTTCCTTCGCCAGATGCTGATCTTCCCATCAAGGTGGGTACAATAAGCCAACTCCTGATTTGGATCAGGCAAAACATCAAGAAACTTGGCGCACCCGCGCGGCAATGGGGCAGAGAAAAGCGTTGTTTCATATTTCAAATCGAAAACCACCAGCTCCCTAGGAAACGTCACGTAAATGACGTTTTTCCAAAGCGGAGAAAACGCCAAACGCACCGCATATAGCGGGAAAACAGCAGAAGCAGGAGAAGAAGAAGTTCCTCCAGCAGCACCGGCAGCATCCTTTTCAAGCTTAAGAAACTCGGTACAATCAGTTCGAATCCGGAGTTCTTTGAGGGTAACATTATCATCTTTTTCTCCCAAAACTTTGACCGAAAGAAGAAACCCTTTGAGTCCAACTATACACAAATGGCGGGAGTCGAAAGGATCACGGCGGATACAGGATAGATATTCGGGTGAAGCGTCGTATTTGAAGATGCATCGAGAAGAGGAAGGGTTGTAAAGGGAAAAATAAGAAGGGCCAGAGATAGAAGCAAGGTGGAAACAATCGGAGCGGGCCTGTACCCAACAAAGGTCTTGGATACCGGATTTAGAGGAAGGATCGGGAGGATCAATGGAGAGGATGAGAGAACGGAGGCGGAAATCGAGGAGAGCAATACGGCCGTGGCGGTCGGCGGCGGCTAGGATGAGATGCGAAGAGGAAGGTTCTGTAGAGAGAAGGTCCCGACCAAGAGGGAGAGGGGTCCACCGTACGGAAGTGACGAAAGGGGAGAGAGAAGAGGAAGAAGGAGGAAGGGGAATGGTGGCAACGAGCTGGAGGGAACGGGAGTCAACTACGGAAACGGAGGAGCCGGAGGCGAATGCGAGGAGACCGGAGGGATTTAGATCAGCAGATCCGAAGTTGTTGCGACTGGGTGGGCCTGGTAGTGTGCAATCCCATGACTCATTGGGTAACGGTCGATGGGTCGGAATCGACATTTTCGGAAATTCAGCTTCGAGTGTCCTAACGCGTAGGCGATAACGGAGGAGAGGAAAGGAAAGAAATGAAAAGGTACATTACTGAATTTCTTTCATGGAAGAATGTTGACTCCAACGTTACTCCTCCGACTATCTGGACCAAGAGACACTATAGCCCATAAAATTTGTTTATACAAGACAGGAAGAGTTACTAGCAGAGGTTTGAAGAGCCGTGGAGGTAATTGGGTAAAATCTCTGCACTTGTTTGGTGTCCTTTTAGGGTTGGCAATATGATTATAAAATGTTCGATGTGGGGACAACGGAGTGTCCTATTGAATATCATCTAATTATATGATGTGATCAAGACATAGCATAAAAATCAAGCTAGGAACAAAATTGTTGAATCGCATCTTGGCATGCTTAATATACGAAGGTAACCAGTCAACTTTGAAGAAAGCAATGAACAATCATGATGTTAAATAAGTATAGGATGGGACTATGAATGTGATTATACATCCCTTTTTAAAAGCTTAAACTATGAATGAAGTTACACCATCTATTTTCCTTTCCAAATATATATATTCAATTTACAAACAAACATGTTTACACATATTTAATAACTTTCTTATGTTATGTTTGAGAGAGGCAATGTTAATTATTAATTTCAACCACTTTTTTTTAAAGCCTATATGAAATTAAGGATAATCAAAACTTGAATTAAAATTTTTATGCAAGTAATAATATTAGATGTAATGGTCTTACATTTTCAAAGGGAGATGCGGTTTTTAATTTTACAGATCATATTTTTTATAGGAATAGTTGACATAAAAATAACTTTTAAAATTATGGATTTTTATGTAATTTTTTTTCCATTTTAGCTTTTTTTCTTTCCTTCCATTTTCCTTTCCTTTTCAATTCGATATGAAGATAAAGATTGAAATTTGTTTATCCTTACCAGAATTAAATTGAATACCTCGTCTTTGCCCTAAATGTGGAGGGCATTCTTGATTAAGTTTATCAAGCTCAAAAATAACATTAATAAATAATTTTTTTACTTGAAGATAGTCATTTATCATTTTATGCACTGAAATATTCATTAAAGGGAAATCTTCAGGAAATAAATAAATGTAATTTCCATTGTCCCTTTAGAGTTAAATGAAGCATTTATGCGCATGAAGTCGTAATTTCTTTCTTTTTATTCATTTCTTGTTTTTTCTTGCATACATGTGTTTGTTTTTTTTTTTTGCCAAAATTAAGATTTCGTATAGCAAGAAAACATTTATTTGGCAAGGAACATGGGGATTGCATCCTTGAGGTTTAGTGGTGGCTTTATATTGCTTAGGTTTGGGGGAGTTATGATTTTGTACATGTAGTGAGCTGCTATTTTAGCATTATGCTTCCAACTCCAATTAGGTTTCCAAGTTGTGGATTTGGGTTTCAACACTTGGATTGTGCCGTTGATTCAAGGTAAAATATAAGGTTATGATAGATGACAAAACCATCACTGTAAATTATTTAAGTCTTAAAGCAGGAATGGTTGCAAGTAGGAGTGGGTATCATCAAATTATTGAGTGTAGCTGCCATCGACTTTCCCTGCCCATAAGGCCCATCTCTCATAATGAGGCTGCTCACTGATGTTGATTTTGATGGTAAGTTGAAGGAATACCTGATTTGTTTACGATGGAAGTGAATCAGTGGTTGAGTTGGGATGTGAAGTAGTGGTTGATAGACCCCACAAACCATATTCCACAAAGCAACGTGAAATGAAATCTCTTTATCTATGCGACAAAACTTATAAACCTACTTCTTCTACCTGCTTTGCTTTCCTCCACAAATTTCAGGATGGGAAGAATGGTGATGGTGGATGAGAAATTCTGTTTCGAAGAAGAAACGCAGCTAACCGTGCATAAGACTTCAGTGTTTTATCGAGGAGATGGGTTTGTGGTATACAACCCAAAAGGGGAGCTGGTGTTGAGGTTCGATTCTTACTACGGCCCCCATGGCCATCCACTACCAAAAGACGAGCTGGTTCTCATGGACGCCACTGGCAACTGCCTTCTCACCCTCATTCGCAAGGTCTGTCTCTTCATTCTTTCCGTGCTTAACTATTTCCATCTAGCAAACCCCTTCTCTGGATAACCAACCTTTCAAACAAAAATAAATTATAGGGTTAAGACGTTTCCAAAAGTTACTAGAACGTAGAAACTTTATTTTACTAAATTGATACTTGAATTTATATCCTGTAGTTCTTATTTACCAAATTTCTTAATATTATTAAGTAATTTGTCATTTGAATTTATCTAAAAATATTTAGTTAATTTATGAATTTTTCTAAAAATTTGTACTTTTTAAAATTAATTTATATTTTTAAAAAATTTTTAAGTTTTTAATTTATGTTCACCACATATCATATTGAGAAGTTATCATATATTATTATAAGATTGACCATTAATAGTACGTCAATACAAATTAACAATGTTAATGCAGAAATACTAACTTAGCTGATAGAATATAAATTTAGGTATCAAAATTTATATACCAACAATTAAGTAGTTTTGAATACGTTTAGTAGCAAACTACATGCTAATCTTAAAATTATATTACATTATTAAGTTGCTGGTTTGAGTGAATTTAGAGGTGGAATGTTTTAGTTTTTTTAAAAGAAAAAAAGGTTTAATTGGTTAAGATTTTAGGGTTTGAAAAGGAATTAAAAAAAGATAAATTTTGATTTTTTAAGGGATAAATATTGAAAGTATATATCAAATTTGATCTAACGTGTAATGTCATACATGAACTTTGGTTTTTTGTGATTATATATATGAAATTTTAATTTGATTCAATTTTCAAAAATCACTAATAGCTTTATCAAATTAGCACCATATTATATTGGACATTACATACATAAACAATTATATTTATCTAATATGAAAATAAATATATGTATTTTAATTATTTAAATTTGTAAAATTAAATCAAAATCAAAGTTTTATATATACATATAAACGAAAATAAAAGTTTAATGTGTATAATTACACTAAATAAAAGTTCATGTATCATATTGCATATTAAATCAAAATTTATGTATAAATTTAATATTTATCTATTTTTTTAATTAGAGTGTCTGCTTCACTAGGAAGTTTAAATTTATATTATATAATTTATGTATAAATGTGAGAACTATTACAAAGTTTAAAACTAATTTGGACCAAAAAAAAGATCCTAATATGGGAGTAATTGTCAAGTTCAAACTCTAAACAGTGATTTAATTCTTAATCTTTTATCAAGGATGAAATCATGGGTGGAATTCTTCAATATAATATTAGAACTTTTGAGGTGGTGGATTATCTGTTTAAGTACAAAATTCCTCTAAACTTTTAGAGTTAAAAAAAAATACTAAATCTTAAAAAAACATGAGTTTAAGCAAAAAAAAATTAGACTCATTTAAAATAAGGGTTAGACTCAGTTTTAAAATTCATTATATTATTTATTTATTTTTATATATGATATAAACTATATGATAAGAAAAGTTAAGTATAATATTTAAATATATATTAAGTTATTCTTTTTGTACAATGATGATTCAAACCCAAATTATTTTTAGGATAGATGAACACTTGACCAATAACTTGGGATTCAAATATATTAAATTGTTTAAGTTTAAAAAACAATAAAATAAAATAAAATGATAGGAAAAGATATATATAATTAGTAAATATCAACAAACAAGAATTTTATTTTTTAAAAATTAATAATACAAACAGTCTAAATGAATTTAGATTAATCATTTATAAATATAAATTGATTTGGGTAAAATTTTAATATTATATTTTGATTTGTGTTAGTTTTAAGTAAGTTAATAGAATATTAGTATCAGACATAGACTTGACCTAATTCAATAATAGACACCTTTATATATAAATATATGTTAATACTTTTTATCCATAACAAAGTAAGAAAAAAAAACTATATTATCAGGTAGATTTTAATTATTTCCATATTTCTTTAATAAACTATACTTACAAAAATTAGGTTTATTTTAATAAGTTCAATTTAGAAGGGTTAATGGACTTGGTTAGAGTTATGATATTACTATATAATTTATGCTTATTCAAGTTGGTTGTACTTAAAATATAAGTTTTAAATTTTGTTTAAATATGTCTATAATTTTAAATAGTTAATTCAAGTTTATTTTAAATTTGTCTATATATTGTAATTTTAAAAAAATTTAATCATGGACGGCTTAATATATTAGTTAATATGTTATATATTATATATATAATATTTATATGCTATAAATTATATAATATATAAAATAAAGTATAAATTATACCTAGGTCACTCTAAAAAAGGTTTATCTTATTTTAGTTACTCTAATTTATTTTTTTAATTTAATCACTTTAATTAAGATAATATTCTGAATTAGTCGTCGTTGTTAAAAATTTCGTTAATCCATTGATGGATTGTTGATATGGTATATTAATCAATTGAATGACTGGTACATGATTTTCTTTTTTTTACTTTTGACGAAAGTCTAGGGACCTTTATACAATTAATCCAAAAACACTTTCTTTTTTTTTTCCCCTTTCTTTTCTCCCTGTACCTCAGAAATGGAGCTGGCTTACATCCCTGAACAAACAAATTCAATTAAAACCCAGAATATATCAACAGCATAAAAACTCCAACTCAACACCATTATCCAAAAATGAACACAATAAAGAAAAAAGTGTTTTTATCAATGTTTGGTTTCAGTCGCAACGCAGATCAACTAATGAACAAAATCAAAATCAAACTGAAACCGAACAGATGAAGGGAAAAGAAAATTCCCATAGCACAAGATAAAAAAAAGAGGAGATGTTCAATTAGAAAGCTAAGGAATTTACAACAGGAGGGTAAGTAAACATAATTGCGTTCTTTTCATTTGTGTAACTGGAGCATTACCTTGAAAACTATGTACTTGCCAGAGTCAAGGATCAAACAAACATAAAAGATTAGTCACACCATTTTTACTTTCTGTTCACAAATTAACACAACGAAGCCAAATGTTGAACCTATGTCAGGCTAATGGCAGGTTTTTCTTTCTTAATCGCTAAATATAATACTAAAAAATATGGGATTTTTATTAAGCCCAGAGATGTTGCCTTTTTCTTTTCCTTTGATTTTGATTTTATTCATTAGTTTTTGAATAATGGTGTTGAGTTATACTGTTGATAAATCCTGGGTGTTAATTGAATTTGTTTCTTCAGGGATGTAAGCCAGCTCCATTTATTAGGTACAGGGAGACGAGAACGGAAAATAAAAAAGTGTTTTTGGATTAATTATATAAAGGTCCCTAGGCTTTAAAAAGTGTGATGTGTCTTTATTCAATTGGTAAATATGTTATGTCAACAATCTGTGTAAATTAACAGAATTTTTAACAACTTTTTTAGAGTGACTAAATTGAAAATAAAAATTTAGAATAATCAAAATAGGAAAAACTCCTTTTTTTTAATTGACATCGAGTGTAGTTTACTCAACAATAAAATATGTAATATATAAAAATAAATTAAAACGGAATAAATCGGAACCTTATAGACCATATTCGATTTATATTTTAAATTTACTTAATTCTTCTAACAAAATTTAATTTTTTAAGCCTAAAATATTACTAGGAGGAGTTTCACTTAATTTGGTGATTTTGCCCCATATATTTTGAATTATAGATAATTACTGTTTTAAATGATTGTTAAAAAACAGAAGCCAAGTCTCCATCAAAGGTGGGAAGGATTATTGGGCGAAAAAACAAAAAATGAAAGCCCAATTTTCTGTGTCCATCGATCATCCATCATCGGACGGTCAAATGTTGTAGTGGACGTATACGGTGATCCAAGCCAGGAGTACCATATAGATGGCTCCTATCCCCATCGTTGCTGTACAATCTACAACACTTCTTTAGAGAGCTCATCAAAGGAACCAATGGCTGAGATCAAAAGAAAAGTGGACCCCTCCACTCATGTGATGCTGGGCAAAGATGTGTTTTTGTTGTGTCTTAGGCCAGGGTTTGACAGTGCATTTGCAATGGCCTTAGTCCTCATTCTTGATCAAATGTTTGATGATGCTGAAATTGATGACGATGATACCAAAGAGGATCCTACTCATGTTGCACTGGATTCTTCCTCTTAACCCGCTTTTTTACTACTTTTTTAAAATAAAATTTAATCTGATTAAGTCAAATATTAGAATTTTATTTTGGGTAAAACCTTTTACTACATTCTTTCAAGCTTTTCTAATTTTATATCAAGTATTGAGTGTAGTATTATTTAAGTATTTGATTGAATTGATGTCACAAGTCAACTGAGTATTAATTCAGCTTAGAAAATTATGAAAATACAATTGCGTAATTAAAATAAGTTACATTATTTGAGGTTAATTTATCTTTTTATTTAAAAAAAACAATAAAATTATGCATAAAACGACATTTGAACCCATACCAACTAGGTTAGTAAAATTTTAAATTTACTACTCAACCAAAGCTTTATTTTAACACGTACATATATATCCATCAATTGTATATATTAATAATAATGTTGTTGATTAAGTTAGTGTCACAAATTAACAAAACACCAACTTAAGATTGATGAAAATACCATATTAAATAATTGTATTTATTTAGTATCTTTAATCTGATACATTTTTGTGTTTAGACTTCGTTTTACTAACAATTTAATCTATTTTTTATTTTAATATCGTACACATTTAATGTGTTATTATTAATTAGTTTCAAACCTATATTTCATTATTTATTATATGTTATTTTTAACCACACATATTTATTCTAAATACATGATTTTCACACGTATACGCATATGATAGAAATTTTAGTTATATATTGAGGAGTTGATTTAGTTGGTGTCACCCACCAACAGAGTCTCGACTCAAATAGAAAATTCCTTAAAGCCCTTTTATTTTACAAAGTAATAAATATTGTTTTGAGGGCATTTATGTTTTTTTATAATTTGATAAATTTCGGAGAAAAAACACACACAATAAGAATCATGAGAATTAAACACAAGAACACATACTTTTCGCCATTTCAACCAAAATCATATTAAATTTGTATATTTTGTCATATGAATGTTTTCACTCACATTGTGAGTGTGCCATAATTTAGTATTATTTATTAAACTATGTTTTTAGGAAAACTATTTTTCCGAATATGCTTTATTTGGATGGATATCTTGACACCCATAAGTGTTGAGTTCAAGGTGTTTGTAAACACGTACAAATTTTTTGTGCCTTATTGAAATCAAGGTAATTTTAATGGTATGATTACAACACCTCGACAACCACAAGTGATAAGTTCATTTTTATATATTTAAAATCTCTATAATAACACTTTAGTTTAATTTTGAAATGATCGAGGATAAAATTTACTAAAATGATATTTTGATATAGTGTTCTATATTTTGATTCAAGTTTATCCAAAATAGATTTTGTTCATTCAAAAGTTTATTTAAAAAATTAATTGTCCAATAATTTAAACGAAAACTTTTGAATAGATTAATGATTAAATTGTAACTTTTTTTAGTTAGTGATCAAAACGAAAACTAATCCATAGTTTAGTGACTAATTTGGTAAACTACAGTCAATGTCACACAATTATTAAGTAAGCTTATATTTTGGTCACTCAGCTTCAAAAAGTTACAAAATGGCCACTGAACTATTCGAAAATTTTCAATTAAGTCATTGAATTATTCAAAAGTTTTTTTTTAAATCACCGGGTTGTTAAGTTTTTAACCGTCATATTTTATATTCCATTCAGATAGATCATGTCAAATTTGATGTAAATTAAAATTTAACTATTTATTTTATGTAAAAGTTTTCTAATCGTTCAATAAATATTAATATGTACAATATTTTAGATTGATATGAAAGTATTGAAACGGTTTAGAAAATTACATGCATGAAAATTATAATTATATTGAAAAATTTAATGAATGTATCATTAAAATATTAATGTACAAAAATATATAAAAGTTTGAAAATTTAATTTAATTTTACATCCGTATGAGTGGATCCTCCTCTAATTATTAATATCTTTATCATTTCAACCAAAATTTCTTTAATTTTTAATAAATATATTTATTATATAATTCTTTTATCAACATCATGAGTGTGGTATATTCTGATATTAATAGTTTGATTGAAATAACTTAAAAAAAAAGTTTAATTGGAATAGTTGTGCCACAACTTTGTGTTTTCTTTTAAAAGAAAATTTCAATAATCGAGTGTCAACATAATTGGCATTATTATCAATACAAGAGGACGTGGGCTTAATACGTTTAAATGCATTATTCTTATATTTATGGGTTGAAGAGGGGTTATGAATAATTCTAAGGATTATATTAAAAATAATATATATAATCAGAATATATAATATATAATAAGATTAGTAAAAGAAGAAAAATTATATTAGTAAAATTTGCAACTCTTGACCATAATTTAAAACCAGTTTTACCTCAGAACTTTCCTGGTGTCTTATTCTACAAACAAAGATAATGACAGTTTTAAGGATACTCGTCTTTGTAGTTTTTATAATTTTTACAACACAAAAAACATTCCAACCAATCATGTTTTACACCAAAACAGCCAATAGAATCTTTTTCTTGATTTCAGTTTTGGAATCTTTCAATGAAAAAAATCAAACATTCTTTCCAGGAAATTATTGGGAAAAATATAAGTAGAACTGAAACAGATAGCCTGAAAAACAGATTACCCAGTTTTAGATTCTGGGTGCAATGGAAGATCAAAGAGTAATGGTAATCCAGGATGCATCTAAACAAGTATGTTCAAGTGCCATTAAATGGGCACTTCATGCCTTAATTCTTAAGCCTGGAGATTTGCTTCTCCTCCTTGGTGTCCTTCATCAGGTCAATCATCCTACACCTGTTGTATCTCTCAAAGGAACAAGGAAGCTTGGTAAGATTTCATCATTATGGAATTATTTACAAATTTGTTTGATTGAATTTTTGCAAATTAAATTTGTTTGTTTTTGAAGTGGGATATAGGAAGAAAATGGGTTTCAGTTCAAAGTTTGCAGCAAATCACACAATTGTTGATAGGGAAACAAGGAAGGAGGAGTTTGAGAATAATGCTGAAATTTTGGAGATTTCAAAGCTTTGCAAAGCACAAAAGGTTAGTCAATTTTTCAAGCCACTATATATATATAATAATCAGCTAATGAGAGTTCTCCATTAGTAAACTCAGGTTGAGTTTAGGATAGAAGTAACTTCAGGAGCATCACCAGCAGTTGTGGCTATGCAATCCGCACAAAATATGAAGGCAACATGGGTAATTCTAGACAGGTGACCTTGCATTAGCCTGCAATATTTACAGAAATGCAAAATAAATTTGATTCAAAAGGATCTTTTCTGAAACAGGAAGATGAAGAAAAACAAGAAAATCTTTCTGGAAAAGCTTCCATGTGGGATATCAAGGATGAAGAAAAACAATGGCATCAAGTTATTGAGAGGACCAAGAACAAAATTTTGTTTAACTTATGATGATATGATACCAGGGAACCCTGAAGAAGATGACCTTTTCAGCATTGAACTTTTCCCAACATGTAAAACTATTTCTGATAAACCTGTTTAGTATTGGGTTAATACATAAATTAGTCCCCCCAAGTACATATCATTTTCACAATTTGGTATTTAAACATTATTTCCGTAAAGCAACTTAACGAGTACCAAGGACTAGAAAACAAGCAGAACGTTGTGATTAAACCAGCAAAAAACAACATATTCTTTCAAGAACCATTGAAATTCAAGTGAGAAATAGATGAACTCATTAGAGTCAGACACAAGAACTTAGTCATGTTGTTAGGTGACTGTCCAGAAGGAACTCATAGGCTACTTGCTTATGAGTATGTCTGTAATGATTCACTTGATCAACATCTATCAAGTAAGGATAACCACATGAAAAAGAAAACAATTGTGGTGCAGGTATTTTAGCATATACTTGGCATTATAAACAAGGTTGAAAGCTAGATTACATACATACATACATACATACATACATACATACATACATACATACATACATACATACATACATATGAAGTAGATCTTTCTCAGCAAACCTTCGGGGATGCCAAAGTTTTAGCATTTCTTCTTCTGCTGATGGGAAAGCTATAAGTTTAAGAGCTCAATTACAGCAAGATAATTTAATTTACAATTACTTATTAAAAATAATTATAATTTAATTTTAATGTTATTATAGGAAAAATTGTGATAATTTTAATTTTAATTATAATTTAATTTACAATTATTTGTTAAAAATAATTATAATTTAACTTTAATTTTATTATGAAAAATTGTGGTAAAAAAAGTTGTGCTAATTTTATTGATATAAAATTGAATTATATATGAAGGCAGCTGAGTGTGGCTGCCAATTTGCAAGAGTCGCTACCCATGTGAATACAAACGTTTCGGTTTCACAAACTGCTCATCATTACCAATTGATGAGGATTGAACCTAACACTGCCAAAATTGGTTCAAGTCTATCCCCTTTACTATGGAATTCACTATCAAAATGCAGAGTGGCAAACAGGTTCTCCAGTTTGGGAAAATATAGTGTCCGATAAGATAAATGTTGGGGGACCTATCGGTACATCAATTACAGAGCCAGCTAAAGCGGGTTCTTTGCAGAATCTCTTTTCCTCTTCTGATTTGATGTTGGTGGTGAGGGAATCAGAAAGCAAGATATTAGGAACAAACATGAAATGTCGTTTGGGACGGAATATGATCTGTCCTTGCGGCTGGGTCTATTTTTTGACCCTTATGCATAAGTACAAAAGAATTCAGTTTGTGAAGCTGAAGATATTGGTCCAAGCGACTCTCTAGTTAAGGGTGAACTTACTGAGGTTTTTCAACAAAAGAGTAAAGAGTCTAGTTTTCTTCCCAGTGAGGACTGTTAATGACCATTTTAAATCAATTTCAGGAAAAGGGTTCATAGAAAGCGAAGATTGAAACTTGGAGGCTACAATGAGAAAGCATATGTCAACATCTAGAGGCAATTCGGAAGAACAATTTTGCTGGCAGCCAGGCCCCTGTCTAATTGTTAGAGTCGTATGACCCAAATTCTAAGAGATTACTTGTAAGTCAAGTTAAATAAAATATGTTTTCTTTCTAGAAGATTTAGTATTTATTAGTATAATATATTTAGTATTTATTAGCATAATTTATTTGACCTACTAATTTAGCCTATAAATAGGTTCTTTTACAACAGTAGAAAACACACTAATTAGAGATTAGAATTCATAACACATTTAGAGAATTGTGTGTTTACGTTTTGAGGGTTTTTTGTTTTCGGGTTTTCGGAGTTTAGTTTTTTATCTCCATCTCTTGTACTCTTCATTTTTTTGCCATTATAGCAAAATTATCTTTGCCTATGGTTTTTTATCCTCTTTGGAGGGATTTTTCTACGTTAAATTTGTGTATTCAATTTCTCAATTTATTCCGCTATTTTTTTTTACTTGTTGCTTAATCGAGTTGATCCACACCAAGTGGTATAAGAGCTAGTTCAATTTTTATAGATCAACATTTTTAGAGATAGCAATAACAATGTTTAAAATTGAGAAATTCAATGGTGAGACAAATTTCAATCCGTGGCAAGTTAGGATGATGACAAATCTAGTTCAAACCGGCTTGAAAAAGGTTGTTACCGGGAAAAAGCCTGAGAATCTAAATCAAACAGGATGAGAAGAGCTTGATGAAAAGGCCTTGTCGGCAATCCAGTTGTGCCTCGCGAATACGATATTGCAGGAGGTATTGATGGAGAAGACCTTATCTGCCTTGTAGAAAAAGTTAGAAACTCTTTATGCGATTAAGTCTCTAGTTAACCGTTTAGTGTTGAAACAACGTATATTTACGTTTCGCATGAATGAATGTGAGTTTATTAGAGATCACATCAGTTAATTCATTACTATTTTAAATGATTTAAAGAACGTTGAGGTTCATATTGACGATGAAAATCAGGTTATGCTATTATTGTAATGACCTGAATTTTCAGTGGTGTCAGAACAGTGATTCGAGATCACTAAATTCGAAAAATGAATAGAAAATATTATTAATTTAGTGAGTATAAGTTAAATGTGAAGTTAGGAAAATTTTTGAAATAGTAAATAGTGTACTAGAAAAAATATTAAAATAATTAGAATCGAAAACGAGGTATCGAGACCTCAAAAATTTTAAACCGAGCCATAAATATTTTTTTAAATATTTTTGAAGTGTTAATAAGTTAGTATTAAAGTTTCGTCAAGAAATTTTAAAGTTCCTATAGTTAATTGAACAAAAAGGACTAAATTGTAACAAATGAAAAATTATGGAAAATGATTAAATAGCTTAAATGATAAAAGAAAGAGGGTTTAAATAGAAAATAGACCCAAGGTTATTTGGGCTGGGCGGCAAGGGCATGAAATCAGCAAGAAAATAAGGAGAATTAAGGGAAAAATTGGAATATTGCAAAATTTACTTAATAAAGCTAGGACTAAAGTGGAATTATCTAGATTTCTCTTTATTTTTCTGCATTCTCATCAGAAAAAACACCATATAAGGGTTTCCTTAAGCTGGTTTTTCATATTTTTACTGCAAGTAAGTTCAATTCTTGATTATTTCTTGAAATTGTTGTGTTTTTGTGACTTTTACAACTAGGTCCACTTGTTGAATTCATTAGTTTTTGATTCTATGAAAGAAATTGAAAGTTTCTATGAATATGTACTGGAAGTATATGATGATTTATCATGTAATTAGAGCTTTAAATTGTTTATATGCTGATTTTATTGAAAGAATTGAATAGAAAGTGAATGTTTGGGACCTACTTGTAAAAGAGTTTGAAGTTAGGGTTTTATGTGGAAATTCTGAATTTCAATAGTTTTGAAATAACTTATAATATCTAGGTAAAGTATTAATTGAGAACAATTAGCTTAATTGAGAGGTTAATTGAATAAGGACTGAATTGTATGAATTGTGAAATTTAGGGCAAAATAGAAATCAATATTTTGCACTAAAACAGTTTTGGATAGCAGCAGTAGTATAACTTCGAAAAATCACAAAAAATTGTAGAAATAAAATTAGAGGATGAATAAAATATAAAATTAAATCTTATTGAGTATCGTTTCTTATAAAAGAAACGTGTAAGCAATGGAATTGTAAATCATGAGATATAATAAATTTTATGAGACAAAGTCAGAATGATTTCGGGTTCCCTTGTTCTGGCTTTGGAAAATCATAAACAATTGGATAAAAATAATTAGGGGCTTAAATTTATATGTTTAAAATCCTGAATGAGTCTATTTTTAAGCAAAACAAACGGAAACATAATCTGAATTCCGTACGAGGAGATCATTAATTTTTAGTGAAGAAGGGTCGGAACTGTCAGACAGCAGAATATGAGTAACTTTAAAGAATAAACTGTACTTATTGGCTAAACCAAAAATTTTGAAAATTTTATGGTAAGAAGATATGTGAGTCTAGTTTCAGGAAAAATTAGCGGATCATAATTTGGAGTTTTGTAACTCAAGATAAAAATAACTTAGTGACTATGACATGGATGGACAGCATTGAATATACATAAGTAAATAGTGAAATTATAGATAATGCTACTTATAAGTGGGTTATAAACATTAAGGATGTGAAATAGTGTAAAGGTGAAGTCAATACTAATAAGTGAATGATTTTACAATGATAGATCGAGAACCCGAAGCAAGTCGAGGAAAAGAAAAAGTAGTTGATTAGTCCCTGAACTTTCACAAATTTTACAAATCGACCTAAGTAAGTTCATATGGTTGAAATTTAATGATTAAATGCTAATTTTATGAATTATATAATGTATGATGAGATATATTTATTGATGAATTAAGAATAAAATAACAATGTTAAAACCGAATAAATGATCAAATTGAGCGGAACGTCGGATTTGAGTACTTCTGATCAGTGACAAGTGATAAGTCGTAGCCTCAGCTATACTTATCTGATCAGTGACAAGTGACAAGTGATAAGTGGTAGCCTCAGCTACACTTATTTGATCAGTGACAAGTGACAAGTGATAAATGTGATCCATGTAAGATCGTGGCAGGACTATGGCTTCGGAAAGTGATAAGTGATCATACGCAAGACCATAGTTATACTATGGCAAAGTGGAAGTGAAGTACTCAATTTTCCGCAACCATTCCCTAATTTGATTAAGAATGATAAGTGACCAATGAGCCCAAAAGAATTAAAGTAAATAGATAAGTGGTAGTGAGTTTATACAATGGAACTCACCAATGATTGTGGTTGACAGGTGAACTTAATAATTGTGTATATTGTATAAATGTATGAATGTTTGGCAAGATTTATGGTTTATGCCTATAAACTTACTAAGCTTCTATAAGCTTACTTGAGTGTATTCAATGTCTCTTGTAAATTGACGTGAAAATATATGGAGGATCGGATCAACACCGAGGATCACACTATCCAAATTGTCTCCGGTAGCTTTTGTAAATTTCCTTTTTAATTTATATGACATGTATATAGTTTGATGATTATATAAATGAATATGTATTAAAGTAAAGGGTGATGAATATGCTAAATGGTATAATTATAACAGAAGTATGATTTGGTATCAAATTGGTTAAAATGAATTGGTTGGTTTGGATTGGTCTCGGTTTTAAAATTGTAGGGAAGGTTGGATATTTATAAAGGGGTGTTACAATTATTGTGCTCTTTACCCCCTTCATATAAGTCTTTCAGGGAGGCCCTGATTTATAGCAGAGACAAACTCTTGTTCGAAGATGTGAAGGGTCATTTGTTGAGTAGAGACAAACTCGACAATGAGTTTAGTTTGGATAGCAAGGCAGATAGGCAAGCTTCCGTTTTGGTAGCATCAAAGAAACGAGACAAAATGTGTCGCTATTGTAAAAAGTTAGATCACGTCAAAGCAGATTGTTATAAATTACGAAATAAAAAACTGCTGAGAGTAGCGAGGAAGATGTAACTGGTGTTAATTTGGCCGATGAATGCGATGATGATTTCTTGTTAGTGTCAACGAGCGATAACTCCAAGCTCACGCCCGAGTGGATTCTAGATTCAAGATGTTCTTTCCACATGTGTCCCAATAGAGAATGGTTTTCCATATACAATTTGCTTGAAGGTGGAGTTGTGCGCATGAGAAACGATTCATCTAGTAAGGTAATTTGTATTGGTACTATTAAAATTAGGATACACAATGGGACGATTAAGGCACTCTCAGATGTCAGTTATGTATCTAATTTACGAAAGAAACTCATCTCCTTGAGTATTTTAGACTTGAAAGGATGCAGAATCAATATCGAGTCAAACGAATTAAAGTATCTCGTGGAGCTCTTGTTTTGTTAAAAGGTAAAAGAATCGACAGTCTTTATATTCTAGAAGGTTCTAAAGTGACCCGTGAAATTGGACATCCCTCATCTGTTACGGAGTCGAAGTCAATTCATTTGCAGCTAAGACAACTTGGTCATAGGAGAGAAAAATATATGATCGTTTCGTTGAAGATACTCTCTTTTGGATGCAGGTTTTGAAAAGTTAAGACACTGTGTTCATGAAAATCAAACCCAAGTTAGTTTTGATTTGGTAGTGCACAAGTCGAAGGCTAGAAGTCTTCCAACTTCTAAGCACAAATTCGACTTAGTTAATTCCCTGCATAGTTCAAGATAGGTCTGTGGCAGGTTTTGGCAAAGATGACATTGTAAGAATTCGTGTCAAGGTGGAGATTGTTAGAGTTGTGTGACTCGTATTCTAAAAGATTGCTTGCAAGTCAAGTTAAACAAAATATATTTTCTTTTTAGAAGATTTAGTATTCATTAGTACAATATATTTAACATTTATTAGCCTAATTTATTTGACCTACTAATTTAGCCTATAAATAGGTTTTTTTACAACCTTAGAAAATACACCTATTAGATATTTACGTTTTGAGAGTTTTTTATTTTACCCATGGTTTTTTATCCTCTTTGGAAGGATTTTTCCACGTTAAATTTGTGTGTTTAATTTCTCAATTTATTCCGTTATTTTTTTTTACTTGTTGTTTAATCGGGTCGGTCCTAACACTAATAATTGAAGAAAAGTACCAAGTTTGGAGAGGATAGTTTTGCGGTGTAGTTTGTCATTCAAACTTAATGGTCTCTTGATCATATTACTAAATCCCTTCTTAGTAGTGATTGTAAAATTTAAATGCTGACCATGACTTGCATGGTTGAGATGCAACAGATAGTGAGTTGTAAATAAAATCTGAGCATGATTGATATCTAATAGTTGGATGATTTAATTGTCGTGACACATATAACCACTTAAAAGCCTTTTAATAAATAAGAATTTTAGATCTGTAGGTTTTTACTTGTACTAAATGAAAGAAGTTCTTCACTGTAAAATTAATCAGCCATTTGTAACTATGAGGTAGAGTAAGATATAGACCTGAGTTAATAGAGAGTGAAGTGAACCAAATGGAGTTTGTAACTATGAAGTAGAGTAAGATATAAACCCAAGTTAACAGAGGACAATGGCTGAGGTTCGTTTTGGCATGTCTGCATAATATATTTCTTGCTGATAGGACAGTTTCTTTTTGGTTGGTCGAGCCCAATTTCCTACTGCAGTTTGTTGCCTGTCATGGTCGGTGCCACGTGAGAACAAACTTCAATGATGTAATTATGTCTTCTTTACTGAATCACTTGGTTTGTGGATCAAGATGGCAAGAGGCAACTGAGTGTTGTAAGAAATGAAGTTTGTGGGAAGGGGACTGGACCACCTCAGATTCAGGGACTATGTGAGTGGATGGGAGCTAAGGGTCCAATGTGTATCGTTGTGGTGTGATTCATCTGTAGTTAAAAGCAGTTGGGAATAATATGGTTCCTGGGTTTAATCCTGGTTAGCATTTTAACTTATAGAAGGATTCTTTGGAAGAGAGGACATCAATTTGGTGTTTGTAGAATTATATGTTAAGCTGTGTGATTGATGAGTGGACTTCATGCCTATATATTTTAAGAACCTACATATAATGGAAGTAGATTGCAACATGAATAGCTTCTACTGTTTTCCTTCAGACAAATGCCTGTTATTTTCAGTTAAGCTTCAGAGAAGAATGCCGGCTTCGAGGATTACTTCATTTTGGGTTCTGATTTCTGATGTTTGTATGTGGAGCTGTACTAATGGTTGTTGGGTTTAATCCTGGTTAGCATTTTTTCCATTGTGGCTAAATTTTATGACCAATAACAAGATTTTTAAGCCTACTAACTAATCATCCACATTCTTTTATTTGGCTCATTAAAGAGATAAATGTTGATCATGAACTTTAAAGCTGGCTCCGTACGCAAGACGAGGATCAAACCCTCGACCACTAATTAAGGTAAAAGAGACTCTTACCATCTCACCTAACTCTCGTGGTTAATCATTTTATATTTTTTAGAGGTAAAAGAAAGACATAAATTGATTAAAAATTAATGGGTTCGAGACAAAATGTCCCTTAGGCATTAGCCATCAAAAGCCGGGTACATATGCACTTCCAAAGTAAATAAAAAAAAGAAGAAAAAAACCACTTTCAATTCTAGCAAGGGCATCCGCAGATCGATTGCCTTCTCTAAAGATATAGATATATTTAATTCATCTTTGATCAAACTTTATCAATTAAGAACACTCAAATTCACATCTTTCTACACCGATAACAATACCGTTATTATTCAAGACTCGGATGGGATCAACTAAATTAATCTTTAGTTGTAGCTTGTTTATATTTGATGCATGTTAAAACTAAAAACAGTAAGCACAAAAGATTACATAAGAAAGAGGAAAAAAGAAAAAAGAGTGAAACCCCACAAATGTATGTTTTATATACTAACTAAAGTTATAAGAAGAATTTATTCAGGCACAAGAGATATGCATTTTTCTGAGATTTATAATCAGCAACTTCCCCACCATGTGTTTACTAAAGGTACAAAAATCAGGTGTATTGGATTGTTCTCTAAGGTTTGACATGAAAAAAATATATAAGTAGTAACCCTAAAACTAATTAAATTCTGGGTTCTGACTTAGCATCAAATGCAAAAATGCAAGTGCAGAACAGAATGAGCCCCAACACGCGTTCAATGTTCAATCACCATCTTCACAACACAAGCAGTAGTGCAGTAGCCATTGTTAATATTATGGAGTAGGAGCCAGACCAACCGGATGCTCGAATTTCCTGCAGAAGTTCACATAGCAAAACGCAATGAAATGGGAGGGAAAAACATCATTCAGCATCTTTTATTTTTTTATGTGATGTTACAAGAGCTAATCATCACAAACAAGTGAATCATTCAAACCACATATTTGCTATGTTCAAGGCTACATTTTATCGAACCTTATGCGGAAGCAACGTCCGACTGTTCCTTCACTAACAAATAATAGAAAGCAGAATGAAAACAAAATAATTACCACACGAAGAACATGAAAAACCTATAATATTCAACAAATATGCTTTATTCTGTCTGAGAATACTTGAAACTGATCTGCAAAATGTTAAAATATATGTCAAGGGTGGGAGGAAACCTCGTACCTTCAAAGACAGCAGTGATGAATCTGCAGATGAAGACTTAAACCCGTGAAACCCGATGTCATATGAGATGCTTCCATCAGGTTTAAACAATCCAAAATTCCTCTCAGACGTTGGCCCAGGCTTCAAATTTTCATTAAAGATTGCAAAAACATAAACCTTAAGCACACTTTTTGGCCTGAGTGGAGTTCCTTTCATCTTTGCAAGCCTTTTCCGCAAATTGTAATTATAAGTCCTTGCATTGTTTGCGGTTGCCGCAGCTTCATTCTCATCACCATGTGAAGCCCACCCGGTCTCTGTGACAATGACTTCCATCTTTCCATATCCGGCATCTTCTAATGCAGCATAGGCTGCATCAATCTGAGCATCAAGCAAGTTATCATAATGCAACTTAGTTTTTGGATCATCTGCTCCTTTCGTTGGTAGGAAGAGAGCATAATTAATATCAATTTGGTCTTTATTAGACATGTAGGCTAGAAAAGGGTAAGCATTTAAACAGAAAGGCGAGCCGATTTGCGAAAAAAACTCTAAGAGTGGCTTCATGTACTGAACAACATTGTCTTTGAATACACATGATGAAGGAGGGAAGGAAGCAGCAAAAACAGCCTGTGAATGTGCAGTGGTAATCTGAACTAAATGACTTAATTTAAGCTTATCTAATGCATTGTAAACATTCTTAACTGCACCCAGAAGAAATCCTGAAAATTCATCATTGCTTCCTAAGACTTCATTCCCTATAGCGATCCCACGAATATGTGTATCGGGAAGATATGCCAATACATTGTCCTTGACCCAATTCATAGCATGATCTGCATTGGCACTCACATCTCTCAGATTTTCGTTTGGGAGTCCAACCACAAGTTCCAGCCCTGTCCCACTAAATGCTTTAAGGACACTGTGATCAAAATCATAAATTCGAACATTCTTTATTTTTGCCGCCCTAAGAAGTGTCACAACATCATCAGGTGAAAGTATGTTATTTGCAATCCTTCCATAATTAATGCCATACGTTCCCGTGAATGCTTGCACGGTCACAGATGCTGGAGAAGAAAAAAACAAAAACAACTTTTTAATCACTGTCATATTATTTCTAAGAACTAGCAATATAATCTTTACTTATCAACCCCAAAAGAGTAGAGATAACTATTTTGGTCAATGTACTGGTAAGAAAAAGAAAACTAAAGCTGCTGTTTCCCTTGCTAATGCATCTCAGTTCCTATGAATTCTACAATAGCATAGAAAGCTAGGGTGGAAAGAAGGAAGATATCAAGAGACCTATAGAAAGAGACTCTCTACTCACACTCGTATAAAACAGTTCCAGCGCGGAAACCAAATGACTGCCATTAACAATTGAACATAGTTGTATACTAGTAAAACCAGCTTTATGGACCAAAGCTGTATTAAAGAAAAAAAAATCTCATATTTTGATGAGACTTGAATCGAAACATTATCCACCAAACTGATTTCCTATTTAATCTAATGGCCCTAACAAGATAATAATAGGATTCAAATCCCAAATCCAACTAAATATGTACAGCAACTAAAATACAATTGCAGCCTGAAAAAGAACAATCCTATCAAAGAGAAAAACAAGTAGTTAAATAAATTATGCTGCAAAGGAAGTAAATTTAATTAAAAAGAGACAAATTTCCAAGCAAAAGACTGAAAGAGCAATTTCTTAGTTGACAACATCTTTATTTCTGAAAGGAGTTTGAAACTTTCACCAGAGCTTTACAATTAACAAAATATGAGAACAACCCAATAAAATTCACCATTAAGCAGGCATGAATCCAATTTTAAACAATGTAAACTTTCATTAGAAAAGACACTATAAACTGATCCAAACAATTAATTCAACAAATTCCAATATCAACCCAATTCAGAGAAAATAAAAAAACTAAACAAAAAAAAACCCACAAACGAATTGATTAGAAACCTCAAAAAGAAAAGAGTGAAGGAGAAAGTACCGATCGCAGCTAGAAAGAGCAGGAAGAATAGATGAACCCCAAAACTTTTCATGGCCCTATTATTATTTTTTTCCAAGAAGAATCAAATGATCCAACTTTAAGAATCGATCCTCAGAAGGGAAAGACAAAAAGGAAATCGAAAATTGAAGAAATTCCTTCAATGCAATGCTCCTTGTAACTCTGGCATGCCATAAGACAGTAAAGATTCTCCCTTTATACTTTACTTTCCCACTTTACACCACACTCTCTCCATGCCTAGAGTTTTTTCACACATAAAAATCTCAGCTCTCAGCTTCCACTAAAATCTGGGAATGGAAGACTGTGAGCTATGAAGAGATTTTAATAGAGAACAAAAGCTTTTTCCTTTTTTTATCTCTCTTTTGGCGGTCGTTTTCTGTGGGAGAAGGGTTTAGGCCTTGGGCTTTTGACAGAAAAATTATAATTTTTAAAGTCTGGCTTAGCTACTGCTCTATTTAAATTACTAAAATAATAATATATATATATGCTTTTATTACACAGAAAAAAGAAAAAAGAAAAAATTATTTGGGTTTAGGTGTTGAAGCTGTTGTCTTGCTTTCATTTGTCGCTCGTTGGTCAATGCTTACTTGCCAATTTAGATGTGTTAGATCTTTGGTTTTCTACTCACTCGCTTACTCTCAGACTTTCTACACGCGCCACATTTCGGAAGAATTAAAAGCTTTTCTCTTTTATGTTACAAATATACTTAAAAACAGTAGAGTTGTACATGGTCGGTTTCAATTAAATTATTAGGCTCGGTTTTGGTTCGATTTGAAAATTAAATTTAAAATTTGTTTAAATTCGATTCGATTCGTGTGTATTAAATTTTTTTATATTATTTTTATATATAATTTTAAAAAAATATATAATACATTAAAAATATTAAACTTTAAAATAGTAACAATATAATATTCAAACAATAACAATAAAATAATAGCAACATAATAGTGAATTGATATCAAATTAGTGAGAAAATAATAATTTTTTTTTATTTTTAGCCAGGCCAAGCTGGGCTAGGTCAAAAAGCCATACCCTAAGCTAGGCCCAATTTCTAAACAAGTCTTTTTTTTTTTTTGCCCAAGTTAACTTTTTAAACTTATATTTTTATTTAAATTCTCTCACTTTTCGAATAGACTTTTGGTCGGCATATGGAGAGGTCTAATTAAGAATTACAATCTTAATTAAACCTATCCCAATAATTATCTTAAAAAATATTGGATTGAGAGTTGGAATATAGTTGAATCTAATTTAAAATGAATTTTGAAAAATTCTAAAAATTGCGGGATTTAAACAATAATAAAATATAGATTGATAATCTACACATAAATAACGTAATGGGACAAAAGTATAATATATGTTGCTTTTATGTGATAAAATTTCTATTATTAATTATGTTCTCGTTTTAATATTGTAAATATTTTGTGTATTATTATTAATTAATTTTAAACTAAAAGATTTTATACATGCACGAGTGATAAAGAATTATAGTGTTAATAACTATATTTTATTACATTTATTTTGTGGTGCACCTGTAATGCAAGAGCACAAGAAAAAAGAGAAAAATGTAGGTGGTGTTAAGTGGTTAGGGGGACATTTTTATCACGATTTGGTTAGAAACTAGCGTAACCAACAACCATTTTTGTCACTTACTAAATATTAAATTATTGTTTATATGATATTTTCATCATCATATTCTTTTTTTTTATAAATAATTTAGCATTTTTTTTCTTTGCAAGAATTATTATTTTTGGTCGACACTTTTAACTATGTCTTTTTTTTTTCGAAAGAACGAGATTTACGAAAATAACGGTTTAATTATGAATTTTATGTATTTTATTTTAAAAAACTGAAAAGTGAATTTTTTTATTTTAATTTTTCATAATCAATCCTACTTTATGAAAAGTGATATGTTAGTCTAATTATACAATGTTATTAAAATTTGAAAATTAAAAAAAAAATTGTTCGAGAATTTAAATGTAACAAATTAGTAAACCTTAGCGATTCAAGTTCATGTGTTTATAAACAAATGCCCCAACTTCTTAATTTTTATAAAATATGAGAATCAACTTATGATAAATTAAAGTAAAGAAATTAACTTTTTAATTTTCGTAAAATAAAAAGATAAAATTCAAAATTAGACTCGAAGATAACAATGCATAATAATTTTATAAACATTTATTAAATATGTATCGGACAATCAAAATAAATTTATGAGTACATTTATAATCCTCAATTACAATAATACATCTATATAATAATATTCAGAATTAAAGTACAATACATAAAATAGTATAATTACAATAAATGCACTGTATAACTACGATCAACATTAAACTACCCCGATACACAAATGGATGGAATGGTAATTAATATATACCCAAGAATAAATGAGAGTTCAAACCAAAATAAAGTCAGAGAATAAGAAATATGAGGTTTATTTTAGTTGGTGAATGGAGTTGGGCATTTGGGTGTTGCCTTGGTGAGGGCAAGTGAATGATTAGAAGACAAAAGAAGGTTTCACATATAGACTATAAAGTAGTGAACTTTATGCTATTGGATTCTGAAACTGTTGCAATGCACATATTTGACGCGTATTCATACAAACAAAGAAATCATACACAACACAACAAAAACAAAAACAAAAAGCCAATCATTTTGAAGACGCGGATGGATTATTGGAAAAGTTGAAGCCGTAGTCGAAGACTTGTTGGAAATTGAGATGCAGTCAATGGATGAATTTCACGTACAAATAATAAAATTCATATCTATTGATACATAGTATCAATAAGAGGTCAAGATGGAAAGAATGATCTTCTCGTCTAAAAAATAGAGTGAGTTTTTAAGATTACTTAAACTATGAGGATCCCAAATCAGGTGATTATTATTATAATTATATAATAATATTTATAATAAAAATATATATATTACTTAAGAAAATTATTCTAGCTTTTTTAAAATCCAACCAAAGAGGGCATAGATAGAAAACTGTTTGATGCCTTAACAAACAAGAAACAAGACTGTTGGATATCACTACTTCACTTGATTCCTAGTGCAAAGCTGACAACTTAATTTTTAATTTGGTAGGCAATGTTTATTTTTTTTATATTAATTTTTTCGGGGTATCATTTCATGTAAAAGTCAAATAAACTATTAATGTAACATTCCTCGTGTGGATGGAAGACAATTTTTATACAAGAAGGGCTTTTATACTAATCTTTGAGATGAAGGATTTTAAAAGAAAAAAAAAGAGGGAGTTTTGTTGTTTTTCCCTTTAAGAGAGTAGTTTAATTTATAGTTGATTTATCTATAGTTATGCTGTTCTTTTTCTAAATTTGTCGATATATGTTATTTTTAGAGAGATAAAAAAATGTATTCTATAAGCAATAAGTATATTGTAACAATTTAAAATTTATTTTTATTTCTCTTAAAGTAACTTTTTGATTTTACTTGTGTTTATATGTGAATTTTTTAGAAGCATTTGTAAATGAATTTAAATGTAAAAGTTTCGCAACTTAACCTAGGCTCTTTGGGTTGTGTTATGAGACACAAAATGCATTTATTATTTTTTTATATCTAATTTTAAATAAAAGAGTAAATTCAATCGAGTGATTTAGTTAGTTCAATCGATTTTAATAAATGAAATAATATTTATTTTAAAAGAATATACTGTTTTTGTATAAGCGCATTTAAAAGTAATAAATTTTAAACCATTTATGAATATTTGAAGAAATAACAAAAAGAAATAATGATTCAAATTCAATAAGGGTTAAAAAATAACAAAAAGAAATAATGATTCAAATTCAATAAGGGTTAAAACATAGTGTAATGAACAAGTAAAAGAAGTAGGGAAACGATTATGAAGATTCAGCTGACAATTTTTTTGTTTTTGTTTCAGTGATGGTTTTTATTTTTTTAAAAATAGAAAAAGAAAGTGAAGCCTTTGAAATAAAGATGTTAATGATGTCACAATGTTCATCTGAAACAATAGGAAATCAAGTCGGTACTTGCTGGACTTGAATGAAACCTTACTATTATTTTTGTCTATAATTATGTGCAGTGGAAGAGAAGAAAGATGACATTTAGAAAGCAAAAAACTCCCATATTTTAATTCATTAACCATGTAATCAAAGATAATTTTATTTATTTTGAGATTAACTTTTCCAGCTAGTATATATTGAAAATGATGTGTGGATCTCAACACGATTAAGTCTTGTATTATCAAAATAAATAAAGATTTAGTGGTATAAAAAAAAAACAAAAAAAGGCTAGTCTTTGCTCTTTAGAGCTGGCTTCGAAGGTATTACATTTTGGTGATTCTAGGAATAGTAAGCTTTTTGGAAGCCAATTCAGACGATCCACTCAAGGGAATCTACTTTTCTCTTCATCTCTTCAGTGGGGTAAAGGTAATTTAAAGCATCACCATTTTGTTTAGTGGCCCATCTTTTCACTGCATTTTTCCTGCCTTCTGCTTGGAAGAAAAGAAAAAGAAATGCTATTTCTGCTCACTCAAAATCCTGCTCCAAAACATGAAAAATGATTCCATTTTCGATAATTTAATGTTCATTATATATTGAGTTATTTTTTACGGGGCATATATGTTCGGTTTTAGTCCTGAAATTTTATCTCCTTACTTTGAGGAAAATTTAGAGGGGATTCACGAAGTTTAGGTGGGAGTGCTTAAGTTTATCAAAGAAATACTATTATCAGTGGCTAGTCAAGTGGTAATGTTCTTACCCTTTAAGACTCTTTAAGAGAATGGGTATAAACCCATTATAGCCAAAATGATGAAAAATATTTTTTTGATGAATTTAGACATTTTTGTTGAAACTCTATAAACTCTTTTGAGTTCTCTTCGAAGTACGGGAGATAAAACTTCTCCATGAAGACAATATCTTCCGTAGAAGGAATGAGACACTCTATAATAATACTCGCACTCAAACATCATTATTATTTTAAAATGTAAATTTATTGGATGAATGGCCAGATTTTAGAAGCAGAGGAGACCACCACCCTTTATTTCATTACAACAGTGGAAAGGGAACCAAAGTAGCCTTCCGTGACACGGTTCCAAGTCAGACCATCCCACAATACAAAGCCAAAACCAAATGCAGTAAGTTGTGTAAGCCCCCAGCTTCGTTACTTCGTCCACTTCAGCCTTGATTTGTAAGGAATCAAATTGATTTAATTCAAATAAATTGGTTTAGTTGATTTTTCAGTTTATCTCCCATAAGTAATCGCCTTCAATACCCCTATACAACTAAACCCAATTACTCTAATAAATATCCAAATAACTCAATTTAAAAATTAAAATTAATAACTTTTAATTAATTTAAACTTAATGCTACGTTTGATAAAAAAATATTATTTATTGATCATATTTTAGTATATAAGTTTATAATAAATTAATTTCAATAGATAATTTTCAGCCATTCACAAGTCACATGACTTATTTTGAAAAAAGATATATATATTTATTTTGAAGATGATATTTTCTTTTATAAGAACCCAAGTTTGACAATAAAATCAATTCGATTTGATTTGATTTTGAATGATTTATCGGTTTATTTTACTATTAATATATACAAATTGATCTAAGATAATGACATTTTTATGCTAAGGAGGTGATAAGTTAGAATTATGATAAGGAGGTTGAAGGGTATTATTGCAGATAAGAAAGTTCCACAGTCCGCAAGGGTTAGTGTTCATATATGATGTGCGTTAGTGGCTAAGAAGAAGATGGTGAAGACATGAGAACGTGTCCGACAGAGGTGAAGAAAGGAGCTTTCGTTCGTCATGACGATGACTTTGGCCTGCGAGACAGAAGTGATCCCTGGTGAGCAATGGTCTTGGACGAACAACCACTTGTGGATGCACCTAGATGAGTCCTTCCTTCGTGGGGAGTCTTCGAACGAGTGACTTTCAAGAAAAGGAGTTAAGGAATGACCTTGGCTTATGGGGAGAGCCTTGGACGGATGATGTTGTCAAGGGATAATCTTCAAGGAGTAGTGCAAAGGAATGATCTTTGTCCAAGGAGAGGGCTACAGACAAGTGGTGGCACCAAGTATAACTCTCTCTATATGTATCTTGTGGCAAACGCTTCTTAGACACCTGCATAGAGAAAACTAACATGAGCAAGCATAGGAGGTTGTCCTCCAGGGTGCACTTATTTATCTTTGGTAAGGTTAAAAATAGCGGTGGCGGTGAGATTAGTTATTGTAGTGGTGAGATTGGATACTGTAGCGGTTAGATTAAAAATAACGATAGATATGTGTTTGGATTCAAACGCAGCTGTAACGGTGAGATGAGAATAAAAAATAATCATTGTAGACATTAATTTACAATATATTTATAATAAAATAAATATTTATATTTATATTTATATTTTATATTAAATAATATAACATAAAATAAAATTGTATTTTTTATAAAATAATTATTAAAATATTAAAATCATATGCAATACAATTTAAATACTTTTAAATTATATTCATAATAAATAATAAAATATATTTAAATTATTTTATATATATAATAATTAAACTTATATATTAATGATAATAAATTTATATAGTTACTAGATTGCTATATAAAAATTATATAATAATATCTAATAATACTTTTACTTCAAATAAAACTTAAAAGAAAAAGAAAAAGAACAAGAGTAATAAAGGTTATAAAAAAAATAATTAAAATAAGTAAAAGAATATGCTAAGTAAAATAAGTAAAATTATTATATTAAATTATTTAAATATTATTTATTATATTTACTTTTAAAATATTATATATATAACCAATTTTACAAATAATTTATATTGATTTAGGATTAGTATTTAGTACATTAGCACTGTATTTTTTTAATTCCACAAGCAATTTTAAAAAATTATTATGTATCTTTTGTTTTTAAATATTTAAATATTTAATATTTTACTATATGCTGTAAGATTTTTGTCAATCACTTTACTCGTATGTGGAGTTTAAAAACTCCACTTCATCAAATATTATTACATCATGACATTAAAACTAATATTTTAGAGATATGATAAATATACATTTATTTCTTGGTTAAAATTTGTTATTAGTTTCTATATCTTGTGAAAGTTGTGGAGTTTGTCTTTGTACTTTTACTTGATCAATTTTAGTTTTTCAATTTTTTAAAATTTAAAATTTTAGTCCTAACCAAACAGTAGCAGTTAAATTCAATTACTAATCTTATACTATTCCTACAATTGTAGATTTAGTTCATATTCTCTAATTAGATCATGTTGAGTCCATATACTTTTCAAAATTTCAAATTTTAGTCTTAACACAATTAACATTTATTAACCCATTAATTGAATTTTTAGTAAGTAATGTGTAGAATAATAAGCTGACATGATATTACACTTAAGATAATATATTTGGCGCATCATATTTTGAAAATAGTATAACTTTACTTAATGAATTTAATAATTATTGTTTGGCAAGGACAAAAAATTTAAAATTTGGAAAGAACATAGACTAAAAATGGCCAAATAAAAGTTTGGGATTAAATCCATAACTTTTGTTAAGTATAGGAACTAATGGCAGAATTGAACCTTATTTCTTCTATTAAATTAAATCAGTGATAAAAAAAGAGAGCCTCCCAAAGCATCTGAAAAATGACCGGACCAGATAACAGAACAGAATCCACCAACCTTATCTTCTGAAAATGCCAATACCTCTAATTTTCCCACTAAATTTACCAGAAAAAAAAATTTTAAAAAGAAAATGGCAACTGCATTTCTCTCAACTGCTAATTCCTTCTTCCCATCATCTATTTCCCCTTCAACATCTTCTTCCTGTTTGTCATCATCATCATCATCATTAGGGACTGCATTAGTTTACCTCAACAATCAAAATGTCCAAAGAAGAACCCTTTGCAAAGCATTCAATGAATCACCACCGCCAACTCCAGCTTTAACTAAAAGAGGCTTCTCCCTTTGCTTCATCACCAGCTTAGTGTTGGCTGCTGGTAATGGTTGCTCCAATGCCATTGCAGCAATTCTAGAGGCCGATGATGATGAAGAGCTCTTGGAGAAAGTCAAGAAGGATAGAAAGAAGAGGCTTGAAAGACAAGGAGTAATCAGCTCATCGGGTCAAGAGAAAGGTTGGTTGAAGTTAGTTCTATGTTCTTCCTGTGTTTGATTGAAGTTCTATGAAACCTTGTTTATGTCTCAATGAAATTGAATTTGATAATCTGCTTTATTATTATGTCACCAGTACAATATGAATATATGATGGCTTTCAAAGGGGGGAGATGATGTTTATTACATTTTCCATGCCATTTTCTCACATTCAATAGTAAATATTCATATCCACGATGCTGTTTGCTGACATTAGAGCAATGAAATTAAATGTTGCAGGGTATTTGCAGGATGTGGTGTATAAGTTAAGCGAAATAGGTCAAGCCATTGACAACAATGATCTATCTACAGCTAGTTCAGTTCTTGGGGGAAGCACTGATACAGAGTGGGTCAAGAATGCCAATGTAGCCTTCAACAAGGTCACTAATAAATGTCATATTAGTTCAGTTCTTGATGGCTTATGTTCTAGAGATGTCATGAATGGTTTTCTTTACTGTTGTTCTTAACAGCTGAGCTCTAGCCCTGAAGAAAAGACTCAAGTGGAGACGTTCAATTCTTCATTAGCTTCATTGATATCATCAGGTGGGTCACTCTTTCAAATAAAACCTAATATTCCAGCATCGAAATCGAACAATCTGATCATGATAATGGCTTTCTCTTGTTTTGCATTTACTCTGCAGTTACAAAAAATGATGTTGAATCATCCAAAGTAGCATTTGTGACATCTGCAACTGCATTTGAGAAATGGACGACCTTGACAGGGCTCGTTGGACAACTTAAAGGACTTTGAAGATAAGGATGACGAATCTACATTTTGTTCTTTCTTTTAGCTTCCATTTGAAACACATTTAATGTTCCATGTATCATCCACTGGAGATTTTACTGGAACCAAATACTACCCTTTTTTTCTTTTGTTTCTTCGTTTTGACAATTCATCTAGTCCAAAACTTGAGGTTAACAAGTTGTTTCTTTCATAAGAGTTGTAATAACTTTGCTCAATTTGTTTGAGCTTCGGTTGTTAGTAATATTTCTCAATCTCAAAAGCACCACAAATTTGTGATGCAATCATTGAAGTTAGCTGCCCTGGATCTTGTTTTATCAGTAAACCAGTTTGTGAATCTGCAACAGATTGCAACATACCAGAAGGGCATTAGGAGTTTCATCCATTACTGTAACTTATAACTTAACACCACATATTACATCCATTTGCTGTATTAGATGCCATGACATTACATATATCACTGTAAACTATAGCTCTGACCAATACATAGGAAACAGCCACATTAGACAGCTATCTACCATTATATGGAAAAGATGTTTCAGTGAACAATCAGTTACTATCCCTAATGAAACTAGAGTTGTTTGCAGCGTCCAAAAATCTAAAAGGGTCACAAGGGGGAGTAAAAGAGACGCCTACATCGTGTTAATCTATTGCATATTGAAACTCAAGGCTTGACCTCACCTGCATTACTACCGTTCTGAATTGCTGCTTCTGTTTTCTTACTAATTTCATTGCCAACTTAATAGTTTTGTCCCTCATTACAATTAGATAATTGCTTCTCCTCGATTGCTCCTTCAGATTCACTGGTGCTTCTTTCTTGTTTCGCTTTTTCTTCTCCTCCCACCTCATTTTTTTTTCTTTTCTGTTCCCAAGATTGAAGCTCTTTTTCAGCTTCAGCCACTGGTTGTTTAACCTTTCCTTCAATCAACAAACTCTCCAACCTTTCTTCTTCCGTTGGAGCAAATAAATCCAGAAGCACCAGCTTGAAATCCATCCTGGGACTTCTCAGATACTGCTTTAGCATTTTCCTTACGTTCTTCGATATCAGTAGATATATTAGCATCTTCTGCATGTTGAACTTCTTGAGAAGTGGGTTCAGTTTTGCTATTAGCATCTTCTGTTTCATCTTTATTCTAATTTTCATTTTCCTTCGCAGCAACCTTTCCAGCCTCTCCTTCCACATTCATTTTCTCAGACTTTTCAGCCTCTCCCATATGAATGTCTTTAGTCTCCTCAATTCCTCCAGATGCAGTCTCGGATACCTTGTTATCCTTCGAAGCCGCTGCCTCGTTTTTTTGAAGGTTCACTTTCTGTTGTTGGCATTGCTTTTACCTTCTCACTAATCCTTGCAGATCTCCTTGGGGTCTCGCCGGTGCCCAAATAAAATTCTGATACCGCTGGACCCCCAGGGTGCGCTTTAAGGGACTTTTCCAATTGCCTCTTGTTACTAATATCCTCCCCTGTGGGAGCAATGAATATGATCTCATGTTTCGTAGGAGACACCCCTTTCTTTGGTATGAACTGCAAGCAGAACAAAACACTTGAGATTGCACTGACCTGTTGATAAGAGTTATCGGAAGGAAGGGATGCAATGAAAGCCCTAGATAAGTCAAAATGTCATGACAAAACTAGTGTAGCCAACTTTGGAATTTAAATACATTGGGATCCATAAATATTCTTAATTTAAAATTTTTTCTACCATATTTTCACATATATATGATAAAACTTTTTTTCCCTATTTTTAACAAAGTATTAATTATATCTAATCACCATAAAATAAATATACTTGCAATTAAAAAAGTATTTCCAATTGTAGTTAAAATAAGAAAAAAAAATTGTCACTAGATATATATATATAATAATTTATCATCTTATTTGTTGAAGTCATATTCATCACTTGTCATTATATATATATATTATTTTTAGAATTTTTTAATAATTATTTATAACTATTATAATATTTTATAACTTTATGTTGGTCCATGACAAATCTTGATAAATGAGCATCTAAAATCAAATAAATTTAGATGTTCATTTCTTAAGGTTCATGTATTCTTTTAATTTTTAATATATTTTAAAAAAATTGATGTGATGTGACATATCATGTCATGTCAACATATTTATCTACGTAGCATGACTCATATTAACTTCATATAATTTCTGTCGGTCAAGTCAGTGATCATTAATAATAAAATCGATCACCAATGGTTTTTATTAATAGAAGAGGATAATTAAAATTTTTTAATCAATTATGGTTCAATTGGGTGTACTTTTCTTTAAAATTTTAATTAATTTTTTAATTTTCTCCTAAGAGTTATTTCTAAAATTAGAAAAAAACATAATTTTCAATTTACCATTTACTAGAGAGTATAAATATAGTGTATATTTGTAGCCCACTGGATAGTATGGATTGTTCATTTCTAATCCATTTAATTTGTGGGTCACCATTTTATGGCTTGTCCTGCCCATATAAGAATGAACAGAAAAAAAGCCCATAAATGTAACTGGGGACCATTAACAGAGCCCGTTAATATTATAATTTATTAACAGAAATTTACGCTCATGAAACAATTATTTTTCTTTTGAAAAATAGAAATCATAGAAGAAAACGTGAAAATGAAAAAAAAACAATAAAAAATTATTTTTATTGTTTTTACTAAAAATGTTGTGTAAAAATGAAAATGGTAAAAATAAGAGTTTTTAACTTTAAGATGAATTGCTATAAAAAAAATTAAGATGAATTGGACCTAGTCTAAACTCGTATAAACATAAAAATATTTATTTTTCAACAGTTCTTTTAATATTAAATCTAGTCCATTGGTTCGAATCTATATAAATGTAATAGTTTTTATTTTATTTTTTTAAAAGAAAAATAATTACCGAACATGTTTTCATGTTTAAAAACAAATTTTTATTTCTATTTTCTAAACTTATTTTTCAATTTTAAAAAAATAAAAATGAAATTATTTTCTGCAATGATAAAATATTTTCAAATTTTTGGACATTAAAAAAATCATTAAAAATCTAAAAAAATCATAAAAAAATGGACCCAAAAATCATAAAACTTGTAAATTTATTTTAAAAAATCATAACCTTTTTTTTTGAAAATTATAAAAAATATTTTTAGAATTATAAGTATGCAAAACGTAAATAAACATAAAAATAAAAATATTCACAAAATTTTAAAAAAATCATTTGCTTGAAAATCGAGATTTTTTTTTTTAGAAAATCATAAAATTTTATCATATTTTTAAAAATTTTATGGATTTTTTTTTCTCTTGATGAAAGTTTTTATATTTTTAAGGAATAACGAGATTTTAGTAAAAAAAACCATAAAATTCTTTAAAAAGGAGTAGAAACCCAAAATAAAAGAATGCCAAAGAATATATATTTTAAAGCTTTTTGAGAGTTATTTGACATGAGTTATGAGAGTATGAATCTTTTTTCTTCTTTTGACATTTTAATTTCATACATTATAATTTCAGATATAGATATAACTTTAATTTTAATTAATCATTTTTCTTGGAACCTAAGAAGAGAAAATTTCTTATACGTTTCTAAAGGATATTATTTAACTACATCTATCCCACTGAGCCAACTTTTAAAGAATTTTATGAATTTTACTAAAATAACTTAAAATTCCTTAAAATATAAAATACTCATTAAAAATGCAATAAAAGCCCTAAATTTTCCAAAAAAAAAAATCATAAAATTTTAAGATATTCTAAAAAAAACACTTAGAATTCCAAACAATCTATTTTTTCAAAAAATTTTTATGAAAATTTTTAAATCTTATAAAGATTCACATACTTATAAATTTAAAAATATTGTTTATGATTTAAAAAAAATAGACTATGATTTTTAATTTTTTAAAATAATTTTCCAAGTTTTAAGATTTTTTGGGTTTTCATATTTTAATTATTTTTTTAGATTTTAATGAAATTTTTTAAAAAAATTTCTGATATTTTTTAAAAAATTAAGATTTTTTACTTTTAATTGACACATGGCAATGTATTATTGGATGATTAAACAATTTTTAGCGAAAAGTATATAGGTGAGTAATAGAGACAAATTAAAAATAATACATGTATCAAAATGATAATTTAATTATAGTACAAGAGCAAAAAAAAATATTATGCCAAAAAACTACATATAAGTTTGTTGCCAGAGAATTGAACATAATGTTTAATGTAATGTAACAAATTTTATGGTCAATGCCTATTTGGTTCTTTAATCATCAAATTTAGCTACAGTTGTTTGGATAGTAATGACACTATAACAAAATTGCCATATACCAATAGAATAATTCCGTCGGTGTAAGCCTCAAAATCCGTCGTTACATATCTTAAAGATTTATATCAATGGTCAAAAGGGATACCTCGACGAAAAGGTGATCGTAGCTATAGGGGCGTATCAGTAAAAACCTATAGGCGTAATATCTCTAATCCTATAATGACGGCTTGCCGTCAGTAAAGCGTTTTAGGATGCTACCATACCTTTATCGACAGTAATCTCTATCAGCACGTTACTATATGATATGGTGACGGATTGCCAGACAATTTCCGTCAATAAAGACATATTTGACCTTTTTTTATTTTGTCGTTGGTATAGGACTGAAATTCGTCAGCAAAATTTTTTAGTAATAATTAAAATTTTTTAAGCATTTTCATAATTATATTTAATTTATTAAAATAACTATTTTAAAATTATTAAATGAAAAATATAATTATAATCATTCATATAAATTAAGAGAAAAAGGGCGAATCACAAATCTAAGCCAAGTAAATTTGATGACGTCTTCATTATCCATACTCCATCAAACAGATGTGTACACCAAGTAACTAGTTAATTTCCTTACATCAAACACAATGCCACACATAAGTTTACTCATGAAAAACAAATTTACAAAATTATTATCCCTAAAAAACAACAATTATACACCACCTTACATGAAGTTTGCAAAACTTTGGAGCCTACTACCTATAGCTATGCATCCGATCATAGTCTTCCATGGAAGTACTTCCTTATTCCTTTCGTGTAACTCTTCTTGTAAGTTTCCGTTATGAATGTACTCAAACACCAAGGCCCCTTCCTCTTAAACATATTAAAAAGTTTTCAATTAATCTAGAAAAAAGGACTTGTCTTTTTACCTTTTTGAAGAGTGAAGCAAAAGACTCACGCAACGTACCTAAATCGTCGCAGTAACCAAGAAGCTTAACAATGTTGTCATGTTGGAGTCGGAGCAAAATATCTAGTTCTTGTTTAAACACTTGGATAAGTCGATCATCGCTGATGTGGACTTTAACTGCACCTTGTCTTGAATTAACAAACAAGTTAGCCAAATAGACAATGCTAAACCTTCCTCGACCAATCACAAGTGAGAAATCTTTAGTAACATCCTTAATCTCATCCCAGCTGAATTTCCTAACAAACCTTTCACCACCACCAACAATATATTTTCCCTTACTCTTGGTTTCTTTATGTTGAGCAATTGACGTGGGATTACTTCATCAGAGTTTCTTAAGGCATCTGAACAAGAACCCCATGACAAACAATAAGACTAGGACCAAGACAAGAGAAACAATGACGAGGATATCAAGTTGAGGGTGACAATGGGGTTGAGTTATTTCAAAACAGTTAAAACTGTCCTCATTTTCCTCTATTACTTTTCCCAAGAAACAAACAATAAGAAGAAGAAAAAAGAAAGAAAGAAAAAACTTACAAGCTTTAGTTTTATGTTGCAAATAAACCAAAAACAAAAAGTGTTTTTGGACTATTTCGAGCAATCTCTAACTTTAGTTAAAAAAAATGTCATATCAGCAATTCATTAGTGGAGTAATGAAATTTATAATGAAAATGACCAATTCGAGCAATTATTTTAATTAGAGTGACCAAATTAATAAAAAAATTTAAAATGATTAAAATAGAAACGTCACTATTTAAGAGTGACCTGCAGTATAATTTACCTTTAATAATATAGTTGGTGAGATGTGCTATGAATTACGCCTATAAAAGGCATGGATGAAAGAGATGATCCAAATCCATAAATGGAATAGTAGGAAGATATGTGTATGGATCACTGAAAATGAAATAGTGTTAGGAACAAGGGCAAATTCATAAATTTTCTTTAAAGGGGTCGAAATTAAATTATAAGTTTTACGATAGTAAAAATTGTAATTTCATCATTTTAATAATCTCTATCTTTATAATTTTTAAAAGATTAAATTAAATTTTTATTTTTTTTAGAGGTATTAAAGTGCAATTTTACCTTTATTAATATAAAATTGTAAAAATTTTAATGGAGCCTAAATAAAAAATTTTCTATTTAAGAGGGATTGGGACTGTTGCCAACCCTTGTAGCTACGCCCCTGCTTAGGAACAAGTACATCGATTCTGACCTACTTTCAGATCTAACCTATTTCTTTCAAATGTGTATATCATTGGAATTGAAATTTGTATTCAACCCCTCGGAATTTTAGAATATACTCATTTTAATTATCATACTTGTACGAAAGAGCCCAACATTATTATTTATTGTCAGTACCACTTTGTGTTAAGATCAAGTAATTTACTAATTTGCACGCTTTCGATTTCTCAAGCAATTTCTTCAGATTTGAATATTCATCACTGTCGTTGATAAACCATTGGTAGTTGGAATATTCTTTACTGGGAGAGCATGCAACCATCAACTTAAGATATTCATTTTTAAAATCTCAAACATCAATATTGATGTAGTAATATCTAACCATGCATTCTCAAAATGAAAAATAGATACCCCTCGTTAGGCTGACCTCGTCAGGTTTATGTCCCTAACTAAAAGAGATTAAGACTGATCATACTTCGCCAAGTAATATATTGGCTAAGCAACATATATCTTGCCACGACAAGATTATTGTGGCTCATCATTCACTCATCTGTATTAGTGTCAAATCAAATCATGCTCAAGAGCTTCCATCACTCTAGAACTTCCATAATCGTACGACCCTCAATCACTAGATGAATTATCCGCGATCTCTAACTTAACATCCTTGTCAACAAGACATCAGATGTTGATTAATAAAGAACAAACAAGCTGCAGGCTAGCTAACAATAGATTCAACACCATCCAATATATGTATATTCTAGACCAATTGTGACATGCAATGCCAAATTCAACAATAATGTTCCAAACAACATCGAATGATTCAACCTTAAAACCCTAGCTGAACTATATATAGTGACAGTAGGAAATGAACATGATATATATGATAATAATTGTTGATCCGTCATGGGGTCAAGGGGCTTCTTCATTTGATGACAGATAAGCTATATAATTCAATATATTGTAGTGAAACATAAGATCACATCACATGATGCACATGCAATGTCATGGCGATGATTTGGACCATCCAGAGAGAGAAACCAAATGCTATATGCTGCTGTCAGTGTCACCAAATTTGAGAGATCAGTAAATTTTGTATATATTAATTATTTCCTCTCCCTGGAAAGTTAAGTATGTGGCTCTCGATGGGTCTCAGGTTTTGAATTTGATTGATCAACAAGGCTTTTATAGTTTTGATATTATTAATATAATTATTTTTGTTTTGCACAAAAAAGAAGAAGAAGAAGAAGAAGAAGAAGAAGAAGAAGAAGAAGAAGAAGAAGAAGAAGAAGAACGTATACATATCTTCATTGTTAGTAAGTGCACAATGTAATGGTGGGACAATTACTGAATTTATTTCTTATTTCAACTAAGGACAGTAATTACAAAACAAAAAATCTTCCAAAATACAAAGAAGAAGATCGTTTGGAATATTGAACCATGAATTAACTACTTTTATATTGCACCATTTTACATGAATTGAAGCAAACCTACTGAATGCACTGCTTGTTTTATATTTGTGATCGTAGCCTTTTTCTTTTACCAATGAACTTTCGGATGGGTAGAAAGAGCATTTTAAAGCAGAAGACTCAAAACCCCTTATTATTTCGGGGCTGTAAGCTAATAGTTTTTAACTTCGGCCCTACCCAATAGGGACCAAAAAGCCATATACAAACCAATTTACTTTGTATGAATTCTGAAGGACCAGAAATGGTCATCTCATCTTTTTCTACATCTTCATATATCTAATGTTTATAAGCAATGTTTTCTTTGCATTTTTTTGCTTAACCCCCAAATTAGTATTTAAATTTTATTTTTTCTCTCATATTAGTATTTAAATTTTTTTTTGCCACAATAGATATTTAAATTATATTTTTTTCTCAAGTTGGTACCATTATTAAACAAACGTGTAAGTCTATTTTAAAAAAAAAAGAAGCTTAACCCACAACTTGGTACTTAAGTGATGCTTTTTTCTTATTTTGGTACCTAAACTATTTTTTCCTCAAGTCGATACCTCCGTTAGTTAAATCGCTAAGTCGTTTTAAAAAACAAACAGCTAATTAAAAATTGACATATGATAAAAAAAGAAAAAAAATTATTTTCTCTTTTATATATTTTCTTTCTTCAAAACTAGGCCAATGATTGAACCAGTTAGACCACCAGTTTCCAGTTCAATCAAATAAATCATTAAAAAATTCATAAAAATAAGGAATATTTAAAAAATAGAGAAAATTGGTTCAACTATTTTTTTAGCTTGGTGCAATCGATTCAATCCCTATCTCTGGACCAGTACCTCCACTTGTTCCCGGTCCAACTGGTCCGACCAGTCAATCCGATTATGAAAAAAACACTAGTTTTGGTCAATGAAATAACTCTTTTGATCTTATCACGTAGACCAAGTAGGCACGGAAACTTGAAAATAAGAGAATAATACATTTCAGTGCACCTGAATTTACATCCTCTTACATTATATATAACAACAATATCAATATTAACTGAACTAAAACTCAATCGACACCTTATAAATTACTTACTTTAACATTCATTACAACTATTAACTCTAGACAATTCACATTAAATTCCCTTTAAGAAATTTCTCTTCTTTCACTCTATTTTAGTTCTTGGTTCGTGATGAGTAGACATTGTGTCGCGGGGATAATGTTTCCACAAACCATCTGCACCATGGTGGGGAAACTATTTTCCTAAAGAAGCTTCCTCCTACAACCTTATTTCTTCTTCTTCTCCACCATTGTTTTACTTGTTTGCATTAACGCATCGCTAACCCCCATCATTTTAGACACTTTTCTCAATAAATGAAAGTGAATTTTTTCTACATTACCGATATAAAAAATGGTAAAAAGAATCACAATTTAAAACGATCAAAGAGCTATAATAATGTTGTCCCAAGAAAAGTAAAATAAAGTCCACCGTTTTCAATTTATTTTCTTTTTATTTCTACAGGTTATATTAACATGCATTTTTGTTTTTGTTTTTAGTTTCCTTAGTTTATACTGCCTTGCACTTTTGCATGCATTTTCTTGGAAACGCATGGTTGCAAACTTTGATGGCCTCAACTAAGAAATTCAATGGATCTTAAAGAAATGGGTATTGTATTTTTCACCTTCAACTTATCTATTTGTATTTAATTGGTTTTTAAATATTTTTTAAGAATTAATTTATATTGTATCTCACACTGTGGTACTTTTATAGTAGCACCATTAAATTTTGTTAGAAAGATACAATACCCATTTCTTTAAGATCTATTGAATTTCTTAGTTGAGGCCATCAAAGTTTGCAACCATTATTAAGAGTTTATTTTTTCCAACTAAATTATTTATTTATTTATTTTTGTATTGAATGTCTACTCTATTTATGTATTTTTTAAAAAATTCTTGGTGATAGTTTGTTAGGAGTGACAGCTACAAATCTTTAAAAAGATTAATTTTTATGAACCGTAATATGAATATGAATGATACTTTGATTATACCAAAAAATAAATTAAATTTATTTTTTTATATAAATGATAATAAAAATAATATGGATTAAAGTATTTTATTTACCCTATTGTATGAATATTAAATTCATTTCCTTATTTAAATAATTTTTTTATTAAAGTAAAGGAAGTTTAGCATCTCTTACTTTTACTTAGAACAATCTAATTTTGTTTATCCAACGTGAAAGAAAAGCTAAGAAATAAATGAAAAAATATATATTTTGTTAATTTTTAACATAAATTATTTTACAAAAAGTATATGATTAAAAAATTCATTATTATTTGATTTTAACCAAATAAAAGTACGCATAATACTATAAATATTATATTAAAATAATAAAGTATGCATAATACTATAATATTATATTAAAATAAATTTTGATTTAATGGTAAAATTTTTATTTTGATTTAATGGTAAAATTAGTGTATTAATAATGTAAATAACATGTGTTCAAATCTCATGCTCAAAATTTTTATTTATTTTTAAAAAAATTAAAGTACTATTAAATAATATAACTTATTTTAATTATAGAAGAAAATTTTCATAATTTCTTTAATCGAGTTGGTGTCCATTGACTCGTAATAACAATTCAATTAATGATTTAAATGATAGATAGATAATAAAGAATTTTATATTTCATATATAAAACTTTATAAATAATACAACTTTCTTGGTGATAAACAAGAGGGACATACCCGAAGCAAAACATCTAGGAAAAAACCTAGGAAAGGCAACAGGCAACACCGGCCGTGTCAGCAATTAACAGGTTAACAACGGCAGGCGGAGGTTCATTATAAACAATCAAACCGCTATCTAACGACAAACTTTCCTTACCAAGCCAGTCTGAAACGAAATTTTCCTCCCTTGGTGCGTATTTCAACCGCCATGACCCATCCCTGTTGAGCAACTCTCGTATACTTTCGATAATACAGAAAAACGGATGACAGTCACCAACTCCCTGGGGAATCATTCGCACCGTTGTCTCCGAGTCCGACTCAATCATCACAGCCTTAATACCAATACTCCACACTACAGAACTGCCATAGAAAATACCCCCAAACTCAGCAAAGGCAATATTACAGTTCCCCAAATTAAACCCAACCACCCAGGCGCCAAGACTGTTATAATTATAATTATGTTATATATTATATTTGAGCTATTATAGTAAATTTATTGATTATTAAGAAAAAAATATATTCTTTTTATAGTTTGTACAAATGATTTAATAGTGAATATTTTTTTTATTTGCACTATATTTGAATGATCAAAATAATTTTTATATATTAATTATGTGATTTAGTTATTATTTTGAATAGTGTTGCTTATATGAAGTGAAATTATATTTTCTTTTTGATATTTTTCATGTTCGTTTTATGGTTAATATTTAGAGTTCGTAATTATCTCTCTTAATAATGTGGTCTCAAAGGTTCAAATTTGCATCTCCCTCTAAAAATATAACCTTCCTTACTATTGTGCTCAATACTTGCTAGTTGGAAATAAAGTTATATTGTCTATTAAATATGATAAAAATGTTTTAATTATGATTTGAAAATTTCTTATTATTATAATATTTAAATTGTTAAATAAATTAATATATTTTAATAATGTTTAAAAATTCAGATAAGGAATATTACTTTATTCTGATTATGATAATTAAAAAAATATTTTTAAAAATTAATAAAAAATTATATAAAGGTCGGTTGAGATAGTAACAGCATAAAAAAAATTAATGGGACGGAATATATATATATTTCTCTTGGAACTCAATTCATGTACAGACACTGTCACAAGATCCAACCGTTGATTGCAAATTAGATAGAGATGAGTTATGGAGACGTCGGTTTCCTTGCAGAAAGAAGCAATGCGATATTGGGTTACAATCAGTCAATGTTTGGGTGTCGTAGCTTAGGTAACCCAGGCGGTAGTTTGTCGTCCTCCCATGTTGAGCTTATCTTCTCTGATGCTGATGTTTATATGGAGTGGCATGACATGGCAGGGCACGTAGTTTTTGATTGGTGGCTCTTGATTTCCAATTTACCTCATCAGATTCAGAGGCAGTAGCAAAAACAAAAATAATGGGTCCCTATGCCATTATGGAGGCATGATTTCTTCACTGCTACTGCCCACCCTTTCATATGCTATGAAATGTTCAATCTGGAGATGGTACACCTTCCAATTACAATCTTGATATTAATCAAAACACCAGTTTTGGAAAATAATTTAACAAAGGGGAGGATTTTGCTAGAACCTGGGGAAAAAAACAAAAAAGAAACAGGAAAAGGAGTTAGAGCTCGCAAAACTTGGTTGATTATAAACCAGATGTACTGTATTATTTATGACAACCTGTCGTATGTGTGCAGATATGATGCAGACACAAAACCAACTAGACAAAACAACACCTACCATCTCTCTAGTATTGATTGGATGGTGAAGCTTTAAAAACCACCTTTGCTCCTTGGACAATCAACATATACATATATTTACAGTCACAATAGATTTAACCCTAAACAACTCTACATGACATATGCTTATAACTGCCACTGAAAACAAACATCTACATACTTTGAGGAGTTAATATATAATTTAAAACATTATTTATTATAATTATTTTAATCAGAAATAAATAAATAAATAACCCCTAAAATTACAAATATGATAATTTATATTAATACAAACATTCTGAAGGATTATTAACAAAACATTAATAGTAAAAACCTTAATAATTATATGCAAATGCAAAAGCTAAACGATATTTTAAATAATGTTTATGTATTTCTAATATATGATTAGTTTAGGATATCCCATATAATTATCGTATAAATATTTAGTTATAGAATTTATTAAAAATTGCTAAAAGATTTAAATTAGTTTATAACATTAATAATAATATTTATTCAAAACTATAAATTGATTTATAATATTTTCTAAACCCGTGGAGAAAGGAATAACTTTTACTAGAAAATAATTATAAACTTTGAAACATACTTACATAAAATATATCTTGATTTTATTTGCATTTCTATTAAAAAAACTGTATACATTGACATCGTATTTTATTAAATGATATTCTTGGAACACACTTTTAAAATTTGTTAATAGAATGATGTTTCATAACCCTCCTCGAAAAAGACAAAGACAGCTACTATCATATAGGCATTGTAAAAATAAGAAAGCTGATGAGCTGATCTCTCGACAAAATTTCCGTCAGTGACAGTAGAGAAGAAAAAGAGCAGAAATTTATTTCAACTTGCCATGTAATATATATATCATATAAAATTCTTTGAAATAGAGGATGTTTATATAATAAAAGATTACCACTACAGGCAACATGGCCAACTTTATGCCATTAAAGATTACAGTAAAGGGTAAGCAGTAAGTTGCTGAAAAAGAAAAAGTAAAAAGAAGGAAAGAAAGTAAACCTTTTTCAGGGCTATGAAATGGAATGGAGAGAGTGCTACCCGCGGCTAACAAAGTTCGCAGAGAGTTGCAGACTGTTGCAGAGTCCTTGCCCATTAAATGGCAATGGCTTGGCATGCATGCAGTTCAATTGGCTTTCCCTTTTTTCTCCCTTTACATGTTGGATAATGGATACATGACATGGATACATGAGATTATTATTGTTTTATTATTACTTAAAGTAAAAAACCAGCACAGTTTTCAAGATGCCATTTACGTTTTGTTGAAGTGGAGGCCAAAGATATTCTGTTTTCTGTTTCGATTTTCCCTCGTGTTTTACTACTTTCAAACTTTTATCTGGATCCTTTCCGTTGATGTATTTAATATCATAGTAAAAGTAGTATACTAAAAGGTGAATTATATTTGCTTATTGGTATGATATTGTTATAATGTAGAAGGATATGAGTATGAATAGTTGTACGTAATAATCTATTTTCAGTGAAATCGGAATAGTGATTTCGGGACTATAAATCCGAGCAAGAAAGAAATTTTATTTTAAAATTATTGCATGGTTTGTATTATGATAAGAATGTTATATGAAAATTCTGATAAGAAAATTTTACTGAATATTTGTTTAATTATGGAAAGGAGTAAATTGTATAAAATACAAAAATTGAGTTCTAGTAGCTATAAGTACCAAATAGCTATGGAATTCAAAACTTGAGATCTTATCTGGTAATTAGACTATTAGAGAAAATTTAGTAGATATTTTTTATTATTCATCCATCGAAAAATTAGAAAAGGGTAAGTACTAAATTAGAAACTAAAATAATTAAAAGATGATAATAGAAAAATATCATCATTTTATATCATCTTCCCCAAATTAAGACATGGAAACCTTAGGAAAGAGAAAAGTGCTCAAGCAAGCTTAATTGATTCAATTGGGTACGCACTCTTATCTCATTTTTAATAATTTTTATATTTATATCTTAATCTATCTATTTTGGGGATTAATTTGTAAAGAAATCAAAGTATAGAAATTTTTTCATGGATAAACATGCTGAAAATTTGAAATTTATGGTAAAAAATGAAAGGTTGTTAGTAGATAAACTACTTTTACAAAGAGAATTTTGATAAAATTATGATTTAGGTACTAAATTGAAAAGTGGTAAAACCCATGGAAAAATTGTAATTTTTGTGAAATTCATGGGTTATTATTGTAACATATAAAATTTGGACTTGAAATAAAGATTAAATTGTATGAATTTCATTTTCCGAGCTTAGGGACGAAATCGTCATTTATGAAAAGTATAGGGGCAAAATAATAATTTTGTCTAGGAAGTGAATTGAGTTCAATTGATTATAAAATAGATTAAATTAATGTTAAATTAATTTATTTAGATCCAGAAAACTCAAATACAAAGTTAGAATGAGAAAAAGAAAAAGTGTCGGATTAGTAGATTTCTGTATACGAACAAGTAACGAAGTAAGTTTGTGTAACTAAATTGTGTTTATTTTTATGCTTGAATTAAGTGTGGTATGTGTTTATATGAATTATATAAATGTCATAAATTTATGAAATAATCACATGCCCGTTAATGTTCAGAATGATAAGTTCCGTTTGAATAATGAAATTTAATAGATAGATGATTTCTCGTATTAAATGTAGTCCTGCATATGTTGCAGACAAAATGATACGGGGTTGCGCGCGGACCAAGATCGAGTTGCCAAGTCACGAGAAACTCCTACGAAAACCCTAAACAATTAGATCTGAAACGAAACAGAAAATTAAAAGATTAGATTTTTGAATTTTCAGATTTGAAATAAAATCCCCAAATCAGCAAAGAATCAAATTGAGAATAGAAATAAGTGTTAGGGTTCTTGAAACCCTCAAGGAGATTGTGATTCTGCCCAATTGAACACCAAGATAGTTTTTCCCAAATTTCGACAATCTAATTTCACCCAAAAAGAGCATGGAAAAACCCTAGAAATTGGGGATTTTTGGGCTGATTCCTTAAGATAGAAAAAGGCTGAAAACACAATAAGAACAGAAAATAGATTAGATAATGATTCAGCACAAGTAGAAATAAAGAAAGAATTGACAGTAAGAAATTAAAAGATAAGTCCTAAGAAGCCTTGAAATCTCGAAAGATCTCACAACTCCCTTCAAACAGCTCTAATCTCCCCTCCAAAGAATATCAATGGCAAGAAGAAGGTTGAAGATGGCTCCCACAATCACAAGATTGTTAAAACAACTTCTAAAGAAAACTCAAGAGAAAAATCTTGGAGAAAACTCAAAGAAAATTCTGCTCTCAACAAATCTGAAATTTTAATAATAATGATAAGTGTTTAACAAGGTGGACAGCCATGCCTTTAAATAGACCTTATAACTAGTCCTAATCTAATTAGAAAACTAAAATAAAAAAACTCCTAATTATTTTAATATGGAAATTCGGTCAAAGGTCATTTTATCTGGGACTCTTGGACTGAATATTGACATAAAAATTTAAACTAAGTAAATAAATAAATAAAAATAAAAATAAAACTTTACAACTTGGGCCACATTGACAATT